>NC_028642.1:60098946-60137091 GCF_001406875.1 Solanum pennellii
CCCCCCCAACTCCGCAAGAGAAAACAGAAAATGGAGAATGAAAATCCATATTTTCTTTTTAAGAAAAAGCTTGGAAGGTGGATGGATGCTACTCAACTCTTAAGTACTTTTAGTCTAAATAATGTGATTAATCTGTATAGTGCATCTTCATATAAATAAAATCACCAAAGATTATAGAAAAGAAGGGATATCTGTCAGTTAGGTATTTGGAAATTATTAGATTAGTTATAAAGGATCTTCCTTCTTAATTTAAAAAAAACAGAGTTTTGTCCATTAGTAGTACTACAACAAGTACCCCTCAATCCCAAACTGATTGGGGTCTGCTTTATGAATCTTCTCTATTGGACCTTTTATTCTGATACTCTTACCTTCATCACTAAACTGTTAATTTGAGTGTTGGTGCTGAAAGTTGATTATTAATTAGTTTCTTGGATATTGTCTTTCTGTTTTATGTCTTTTTTATTTTAAGAAAGTCCCTAATTACTCAACTCTTAAACAAGTCAAGTAATATGAAAGATGGTCAATAGTAATGCTCCTAGCTTGTTTATCAAGATGTTCAATGGATCATACCAATTCAATGAAGTTCAACAGAGAGAAGATGGTAGTAAAGAGGTTGACTCTGTCAAACTCTGCTGATGTGACTTGAAAGATGAACAAGTAACATTGTCTCGATGTTTATAACATATCTAGTTTTTAGAAGGATGATTATGCCTTTATATTCCACAGCTTCTTTTAGATATTTGACAGTATATTTTTTGGACAAACATTGGATTGGTTCTTGCAGGATTATGGTATTGATTTCGATGACCATGAACATCCAGTGAAAGCATTTAAATGCCAGTGTGGTAGCAAGTTCTGCCGAAATATGAAACGTCCAAGAAGTAAGTGCTATTCCAGAGCATAAGGTTATATAGTTGTTTTAACAGTTGGGATTTGTAAATCAAAGTTCCCTTCCATCTTGCTTTGCTAGTAAAAGTTGTTAGCAACTGCTGCATGGATTTGGACATAACTTGGCTGAATTTTCAAAAAGAATTATGCTTTTATATATTCCAATTATTGTTCTCGAATAAAACAAGAAAAAGAGCTTTTAGCATTGATGATTTTCAAATAGGATATTGGTAGTCTTGGCTGGAATTGGTGTAATGACATGTCCAAAGCATGACTGATCATTTAATTCTGACACCATATTATTTGGCATTTTCATAATTGACTATAACTCAACCAAAAGGTATGATGTTTGATGAAAAAAGTCTCTATAACTTTAGGGAAAACTGTTTGTAAGATGAAACAATGACTAAAATGTAGGTAGACAGGTAATATTTGCATTTTACATATGATGAATCCTTAGCACCCCCTGTTGTGTCCCCTGATTCTTCAATAAAGACTTAGCTTTTGTATCACACACTCAATTTATCTTCAATTAGGCACCCAAGGATGCTGCTAATGGTCAATGAAGAGGGTGTAAACTTTGGAGATTAGGGTCCATTCAAATCTTAAGTTATTTTTCCCCTTTGTCTAAGCCTTGGTGGAGTTACCTGGTATCTAAACCAGTGAGAGATAGTAGGTATCCGGTGGAATTGTTGAAGTGTGCACTAGCTTCCCTGGACATCATTGTTATTAATAAATATTTATCTTCAATCAGCCTAAACTATTATTTTCAATATTCGACCAACAAAGTGGCCATGCATGATAATCATAGTTGAGTTTCATGCTGTTAATCACTCAAGTGTCATGCTATCCTGTAGGAAACAGAGCAAGGAAAGGATGGTGATTATTTCCAAACAACTTGTGGCTGATTTCTAGCCTTGGTTGATCAAGATAGCTGCTATGACTGGAAGTTTGAAGACTCCGTGATTATCTAGAATTTTTGTAGGGTTCTGGTGAACTTGGCTTATGTTGTATTTGCAGATCCTATGGCAAATAAGCTCCAGATATTGTATATAAGAATCTTTTGGTACATTTCACTGGATATACCTTCTTTTATGTTGTCCCGCACATTGATACCATAGCATAATGTGGTTTAGACTATGCATTTAGCTTGAAGACTGAGTCCTTAGTTTTTGCTGTCTGATTCTTGTGCCTACATTATTGCACCTTGTCTTGTTATTTCCATTTTGAACTACTATTTCTGCATCTCCCCGACCAAATCCACCTACATTAGGGTTACTTTTTGGTGGTTTATCAAAATTCACCCTCTGGAAACAAGTTTTGGTCCAGGAGTCACTTCCTCTGTGTTATTTGTCTCTATATATTGAAATTCATCATGTTACATTTTCATTCTGCTCACCAACAAAACTTCCATACAAAATGGCAACACAAGAACTTCGCTGGGGTTCATCATCCAATAGAAAAGGGCAACTTACCTGTATGTAAAGAAAATAAACCTGATTCTTGAATTCTCAACACTTCTGCTACTGGAACACAAGATACCTCTTTCGTAGGCGAAGATACGTATAAACAATTTTGATTTAACGAATAAGCAGTTCCTCGGTATATTATTCAGTTAGTACAGAATATTTTCTTTGTGCAACAATAGAAAAGAATTGTATCAATATTTTCGTAGGATTGCCGATTCATATAGGAGTTACATGCCTCCAGGGCACCTAGTGGAAGATGTAGAATGTTGACAACAAAGTGCACTCTAACTCTATATATACAATTGTTGTACATACAAATAAGTATATACACAACACAAAGACAACAAAAAGTTGGACTTGACGATGCCAGAATGTGTGGTGTCCTTGCATTTCAATTCAAGAAACAGAGTGTTGCACAACTTTTGTCTTTAATGACAAGGAGTCTCTATTATGCGGTTTAGAGAGCACTTCATCCTCACAACCACTAGGCATAATGGGATTAATGCCCCCTGGATTCAATGGGAACAGAATCTTGTAGTAACCTTCCATTATTTGTCCCATATTGCAAGTTTCTGCAACCTTTGGTATCTGTTCAACAGTAAAACACTTTCTTAAGCATGCATGTGACTTGTCATTGTTAGTTCAAATGATCAAGTACTATCTTTTGATAAATAGTTTTATAGCAAAACAATGACAATGTTTGGAGCAGTTTGCGAGCAACAATTTCAATGGATTGCATACAAGTTACAATGACATACAAGCTGATGAGAAAAATCAGCTTGCACTTTTTTGTCTTTGTTGGGACCAGAGCCTCTATTCTCCTATCATTATTATTTACTTTATTGATCATAGGCTACACCCTTGGTTTATCTGGGGTTTGCTTAAGCCAAATAGTTCGAGGGATTAAGCACTTCAGTAGCAAAAATATCACCAAACCATCTGATTGTTTATCACAAACATGTGGCATTTATTTAGATAAAATGTAAAATTTTACTATAAAATGGAACACTACAATTTGTTTAGTCTCTTTCTCTGTCCTATTCTGCTAGTTGATCGAGACACCACATTCAAAGGGCCATTTTTACTATCGGACATATGCAAGAATGGAGTTTGAGTACCTGATAAATGTCTCTGAGATATCCATGGAGGTTGGTGAATTCAATGAGCTTCTTCTTGGTACATTTGAAGAGGACATTATAGACCACATCAAACCGAATCAAAGTAGTGAACAAACACACATCTGCAAGTGTCAAAACATCCCCACACAAATACCTCGATCCCCTCAAATGATCCTCCAACATTTCCAGTGTTCTAAACAACCCTTCTGCTGCTTTATTGTATGCTTCTTGACTTTGTGCAAATCCACACCTACCATAACGTAAGAAAGGCACACAAATTACTTTTTGTTCTTTGAAACTTGTGCATCAAAGAGCGAGTAAACGACATTGCTTTGATGAGAAAAACTATACAACACAACCGAGTATACTCAGCATTCAATGTGAGTTCATTCAACCAATCTTGGCAGGCAAAGTCAGACACAGAACTTGTACTGAGTAGAATAGTACTCTATATAGATTGATCGAAGTGCATGTAAGCTGACTAGAAACAACTTTTTATCTCTCTCTATGTCAAACCACGTGATGTTCACTCGTCCTAGACTTCACAAAATGTGATACCATTTCATTTTTACACCAATTCTATAGTTTGTAATAACACAAAATCATTACATTATTATTTTTAAAAAAACTTTGATATAGTGTCTTGCTCTCTAATTTAACATTTAGTAGCTATTATGTTTATAATATTTCTGTACTGTCAAAATAAAATCTTAAAATCCATCCCTATTGGCACCATCACGTAAAATGAAACGAAATGACTAACTACAAGGAAAAAAGAAGATCCAAGTATACTCCTCCTTCCAAAACTACACACTGAACTAACTTCTTATCCATTACACCTCTAGTTTGGCCACTATCATTACCATAATATGTAAGCAAGTACATAGACACTATCACATAAATTGAAAGGAAGCAAGTAAAATGGGAAAATAAGTCCAAGTATACTCCTTTCTACAGAATTACACACAAAACAAAAGGGCATTTACCTGTACACGCCATTATTAACGTTTGGATAAATTATATTGTTCCATTTTCGAATGTCATCTTTCAATGCAGGTGGTGAAAGATCCAATTCAGGATTCCCTGAAATTTCATTCAAACCCGAATTGAAAAACTCAATAATATCATAACTCTCATTACAAAGCACTTCCTTCTTCCCCATGTCCCACAACATTGGAACAGTTGATCGACCACTATAACCACCACGTCTCAGCTTATAAATTTCTCTTAAGGTTTTACACCCATTAGCTTTATCCAAACCCGGAACAAGCTTATTCTTATCCGGGTCAGAAGAAACCCGGAATTCCCAAGACCCATCAATACCCGGAGAAGCAATTGAAACGGGTACAGAATCTTCTAGACCCTTAAGAGCTCGAACAATGAGTGTTCTGTGTGCCCACGGACATGGAAGGCCCACGTAAAGGTGGAGGTCTTTCGGGGAAAATTTCAATTTGGGATTGGAGTATAGCCGAAACTGCGACGTGGGTCGGGTGTAGGATCCGGTTGGGTCTGATGGAGCGAGTTGGGACATCATGAGCTGCCACGTGGCGGACCAAGTTGAACGGACGGTGGAGATGAGGAGCTGTGGGGGAAGTGATGGACCCCATAGAAGCTTAGTGATGGTGTTTATGAGGTTAGTGTTTGAGTTTTGGTTAAGTGACATTTTTGGAGTTGAGTTGCATAGCTTAGTGTGAAGAATTTTAGGATATTTTAGTTTGTGAGTTTTTGATTTTGATGGAAGAAATGGAATGGAGATAAAGGAGGAGACCTGAGTAGAGTACATTTTTTTTTATTTTTTTTGGTTTTGCAGAACGTTTTAGGAAATTCGGAGGGGATGAAGACTGAAGAGGAGGACTATTGGGCTGGGCTGACTATGTTGCATACCTCAAAACATACTCATAATTTTCAATTTTTATAAGGGAAAATTACGCGTGTTAAACACAGTTAATACTTAACATATTTATAATTAATTATTTAATTCAATTTTTTTTAGTTTTGTAAAACTTGTATATTTATATAATATAAATTGTATAATTATTTACAGTTTTGATGTTTGTAATTATACAAATTTGTTATTTTAAATTTATACAAAAATAACGAATTATATAAATGTAATTGAATAATACAAACCTGCGAATCATATAAATGTATCCCAAATAATACAAACTTACGAATCATATAAATCCGTAAATTATACAAACGAGACAGTTTAAACTATTATTACAATTCGTAAATATGCAAATTGTAGATATAGAGCAAATTTAAATTTATTTTAGTGACTATTTACAAAATTACTCAATATATTTTTCTTTTGTTTATGTAATATAATAGTAAATGGCACGTAAATATTTCACTTTATTCAAAGTACTTAAGGTGTATCAGTTTCATAATTGTTTTCTAATCACGTGGATAGTAAATGGTCAAAGAAGAACCGAAAAAAAAATCAAAAATGTTCCTACATTGGGCCAAACGGGCCTGAATTTCAATTAACTAGTGGGCCTAAAAAGCTTAAGACAGCAATGGGCCAGAGCCCAGTAAGTTAAGCTGCATATAAAACCTTAACGCATTCTGCTGCCATTCCTCTCATTGTTAGGGTTTTGGAGGTAGAGAGTGAGCAGCTGAGCAAGACCGGCAACAATGTCGAAGAGAGGTATCTCAACGATCGTTTTAGTATTATGACTTAATCTTAATTTACTTATCTCACTTGTGATTCGATTTCTGAAAAATGTATGTTAAGGTCGCGGAGGTTCCGCGGGGAACAAGTTCAGGATGTCGCTGGGTTTGCCCGTGGCAGCCACCGTCAATTGTGCTGATAACACCGGAGCAAAGAACTTGTACATCATTTCGGTGAAGGGTATCAAGGGAAGGCTTAACAGGTTGCCATCAGCTTGTGTGGGTGATATGGTCATGGCTACCGTGAAGAAGGGTAAGCCCGATCTCAGGAAGAAAGTCATGCCTGCCGTCATTGTTCGTCAGCGCAAGCCATGGCGCCGAAAGGACGGTGTCTTCATGTACTTTGAAGGTATATTTGCAAATCATTTATTGGTTTTTGTTGTCCATCACTATTATTTGTTTTCTCTTACCTAGCTATGCATCTTTCAGTTTAAAAAGACATTGATGTTTTAAAGTAATACTCTACTATGGTGTGTTTCCTATGCGTTTTTTGTTGAAAATACTTACCTTGATGATCATGTTTTTTGTTACTTATGTTTATCATACAAGAGGATGATCCTTTAGGAGAAGAGTGTTTTGTATTGTATTTCCTGGTGTTGAACCATCAGAACAATATCTAGGTCTAGGTGGTATTTGAAGCAAATGATGTATAGTAAGAGTTGGTACATTTGCGAGGAAATAACTTCTGCCATTTTGAGTAAATCATTTTGCAGGAAAATATATTCCAGATCATTAACAAATGATAACAGATTCTTGAGTATGACTTATGAACCTTTAGTATTTGTTTGGTAGGATGTATTATAGAATCTAATACATGTTCTAGACACGGTATTATTCAATCCTTTGGTAGAATCAGCCTTTGTATAACTGTTGCCTATTCAGCTTTATAGGATGTATAACTATTAATAAAAACCACGGTTTTAGCAAATTCTGGGTAAAGATTTAACTGTCCTTGGTATAATATTGTGCTGAGCTACTTGTAATTGTTGAATAAACTCCTGTTTCTGAGGTTCTTTACCGAAGTCATGTCAGGAGTATGTAGGATTATCTTACAACATTAAAAAATAAAAAACTTGTTTTCTGATCCCTTGATTTTTTTTCTTATACAGATAATGCTGGTGTAATTGTGAACCCCAAGGGAGAAATGAAAGGTAACATATGTTTACTTATTCCTTTCTAGACCAGATTACCTTGAATAACTTTTTTTTAGTTTAGCCACTAGCTTTACTTGAGTGCCTTGAGCTATTTCTGTTTATGTGCTTGAGCCATTTGTCTTTCACTTTGACAAGTCCTTTGGTTATCTTTACATTACATTGATTGCTAGTTGAGGGGATTTGGGATGGTAAGTGATGGTATGACGATAAGTTTCTACCAGAAACAGATTTAGCAAGCTGCTTGACCAGAAACAGATTCAGCAAGCTTCTTGAGCCATATGTTTTCACTTCCACAAGTCCTTTGGTTATCTTTACATAGTTTGCTAGTTGATTTACCAAGCTGTTGATGTTAAGCTAATCGTGTGCACTTTTTGTCTTGTAGGATCTGCAATTACAGGGCCAATTGGGAAAGAGTGTGCTGATCTTTGGCCAAGAATTGCAAGTGCTGCTAATGCTATTGTGTAGAAGAGTCCCCTTGAGTAGTTTGAAATTCTTGTTTTTGACAGTTAAATTTATGTTTTTGGATATCAGATTGTTTTCTTATTAAGAGATCAGTTTTTGCCGGTTTGAGAATTTTTATATCTAGAATACATATCTATCGCCTGTTTCTTCTATATTGTGATTTTGCCTTTTCAGACAAATGCTATAATCATTTCTTAATCTTAAAATTTGTACTTGTATAAAATCCAATTCAGCCTGAGCTACTAAACTTAGTTTTCATTGTATTACACGTAATCAAGCGTTCCTTTGTTCAAATTTAATCTCAGGTAGTTTGATTGGTGCACTAAATCCACTATGCATTTTTCATGATGTTTTCTTTTTGATTGGAGAGAATTGAGTATATGACAAATTCTTAGAGCAAGATAATCGCCCAGAGTATTTTTTTTTTCCTCGTCTAAGTCTTTGTTTAAGTAATATGGATTCGCATTGAAATTAAAAACAAGTTGAGCTCATTCAAGTATCATCTTATTGATATGATTAAATTATTTTTTTGAACAAGGGGCACAAATATGAACTTGTTCTCCTTGAAGATACTGTTTGTCGTTGCAATATATGTTTCGCATATCTTTCTTACCAAACGTAATGTAGTGAAATTAAACTAAAATAATTTTTAACAGAAAGAAGTATATATTCAAAAACTAAGCTTTCATTTTGTAAGAGAGCCACTAATACAATAATATTAAATGTATTTTTAGTATTGACACATTTGAGTTTTTTTCTAATACAATCTCATAAAAAGATAGGCGTAATTTTTTAGTTCACATCTTAATTTGTTTGTTAAGAAAACCATATATTTATAATATACTGGGTACCCGATATTTGAGTAAATTCCATTTATTTTGGAGGAATACAATATAGAGGGGGAAGAAAGGGAAAAATACAAGTTGGTCAGAAAAAGTAAGCTACGACTTTTATTTTATTTTTTGGTTTCAGACTTTTATTAGGGTTTCAATTTTATTGGATTTCGATCGCAGTAGAGAGGATCTGACAGAAAATGGTGAGAGGAATGCTGCGTAAACTTGCCAATCAGTCTCTTTCAGTCGCCGGAAAATGGCAGCAGCAACAGCTCCGCCGCCTCAACATCCACGAATATCAGGTCGCTCATCGCTTCCCATATCAGTAAAATGAGATGTTTCTGAATCTATAAATCTTATCAAACTTGTTGATCCTGCTTTGTTTGTACACATCTCATTCTAATTCGTAATAACTTTGATCTTCTAGTACGTTTTTTTTTTGGATTCGAGATACTGTAGGATAAAAAATTGGTGAAACTTGTTGCTTTTATGGATCATTTCTAGCTGAGATCTCTCCCGTACCTTGATATTTAAGGAGATGCTTGTGAAAATTTGAGTTAGTGGATATTGTGTAATATTGCACTCAATATTGTTTTTAGAGGCGAAGATGGAGATTTAGTACAAATACATTATTTTCTTATAATTGTTCAAACCTAACCAACGAGTCCCACTAGAACACACTAATCTTTGCTGTACTTCTTAAAATGCTGTGCGTGAAACTTTCTCGTATCAAATAAATGCTCCAGATTTTTTTCATGATATATTGTTTTGAAGTTTTGTTTGTTATGAAATTAGGGAGCTGAATTGATGAGCAAATATGGAATCAATGTACCGAAAGGTGTTGCTGTTGCTTCCCTTGATGAAGTGAAAAAAGCAATTCAAGATGTGTTCCCTAACCAAAGCGAGGTAGTTTGAGGAAGTAGTATGGTTTGCAGAAGTCTGATATCTTTGCTACAGCTAATGACAGAGTAAATGTTTTCTGCTTTGCTCGTTTGGTGATACAGGTTGTTGTTAAGTCACAAGTCCTTGCTGGTGGTCGTGGCCTTGGAACGTTTAAAAATGGATTTCAGGGTGGAGTTCATATTGTCAAGGCTGATCAGGCTGAAGACATTGCCAGTACTGAACATTCTCCTCTACTAGATTTTTCTAAAAATTTTACTCCATTGTTACAGGTCAAACCTATGCTGTTATATGCTTTTATGGAAAAGATCTTTTGTTGCCAATGGATATTTTCTTCAACGGGAATAAAATGAAGCTTCTTTTGTGAGTTGTAGGTGTATCATTAGGTTTCAGCAACTGTCAGAAGAGATATCTAGCTTAGTATTTCTTACTCGAAATGAAAGCACAATTTGCTTGACTTGATAAGAATTAAGATGTTTTACCCAAGAAACCAGCTAGGGACGCTACTCTGGTGATCTAAGAGGTTTTACCTCAGGGCATAAAATTATTTTTCTTTTAGTGGTCAGTTGTATGTCTTAAAACTTTTTTGGTGGCATTTAGTGCTTCAGGTTTTCGTTTATCCTTACATTTGAATATGCTTTTTTGAGTGTGTAGTTCTATCATTGCTGCTCATGTTTCTTCTTGTTTCTTAAATTGTCTCGTGCTTTTTTTTTTTTATGGTTTTGTGTATATTTTTATAATGAACAACATTGTCAAATGCATTTGGTCTCAGGTAAAATGCTTGGACAGATACTTGTTACTAAACAAACTGGAGCTCAAGGAAAAGTTGTCAGCAAGGTTTGTATTTTATTATTTACATCTGTATTCTTCATCCATAATCAATATTTAGTAGCAATCTTGATTTATCATCCAAAAGATTTAAGATTTTAAAAAGAAAGTTATTTACCTCAAATATTGTGTTTCATGAGATGTCATCCCCATTTTTTAAAAGTATGAAGTGGTTCATAAAGGCCTGTTTGTGAGGCGCTTAAGCCCTGAAGCTCAGTACAGTGATTATATGCTTTGCCTCGCTTTAGGGGTGCTTTAGTGCTACAAAGGTGATAATGTGCACCTCAGTGTGAGCAGGCTATGCTTCAAATAGGGTAGTGCTAAATGGTATTGATGGATATAGATGGTAGACGATATATCATTGTATCAATTGTGTAAAACATGTTATGGATGAAAAGTTAGTGTGTAGGAAATGAGTTCACTAATCTGTATTAGAACTTCATAAAAAAACTAATCTGTATTAGAAATTAAAAGATCATTGAACTTGTAGCACAGAACTTAATTTGATTTTTTAATTGACACTTTATTTCACGTATTTAGTGTAATTGCTGCTGCTAATTAATTTCTTGGTAAGTATAGTTTCATTTTTGCAGTTACACTCATTTGCGCCTTTTTGGATTAAAGAACATGCCTAATTATTTTCTGCCTTCGATAAAATGGTTATAATGTGAAGTCAACATCCATAGTTAAAACCGTTATAAACTTCTTATTGATTTCATTGGTTGGTGATGATAATAACAAGATCAAACTGTTCATTTAATCAGATTTACTAATTTTGATCAAAAGATGATACTAAAATTCAACTATCAGCATCTTTTTCTCCAAAAAAAAAAAAAAAACTACTATCAGTACCTAGTATAATATGCAGATTTTCTGATACACTTAATCTAATTGATTGCAGGTTTACCTATGTGAAAAGATGTCCCTGGTTAATGAAATGTACTTTTCAATTATACTTGATCGTGCAACTGCTGGCCCTGTAAGTTCCATGACTTGCCGTTTCTTAAACTTGCTGAGTCCTTTGTGTCCACTTTATTGTTTTTAATGTATATTCAGAATTTATATCCCAGTCAAATGACTGTTACCAATCAATAAAACAATTAAATCTCTGTTCAATGTCTCTCCAGCTTTCACTTCTTAGTCCTTACTATTATACTTTCTAACACCACTGGGTACCTCCACATGAGATTATAGGGGAAACAGGGAAAATTTAGTGTGAATAGAAGAGGATAATGAAGGAATTTCTCTGTCTAGCTATTTGTTCTGACTGCATGGGTATCTTTCCGGATGTACAGATCAAGTAAAAAGAGAATCTGCATATATTTTTGATTCTATTGAATGAAACCCAATTTAGAAACATGTGCGGCATTGTGTAGCTTCTGTCCTATGGGTGGATAGCTCAATGGTGCTTGAAACTGATGCATGCATCTAAACATCAGTCATGCTTGTGTCCTAACTTAATGCTGGATTTAGTTACCTTTATGTCTAGAAATGAATGAGTTTGGTTCCATCAAAAAAATTTATTCTTATTTCTGATTGAAGAACAATAAGGTATATTTGCTATCACCTCAGCTATCTGGATGATCTTCTGAAAGTATCTGATTATTAATGAGAGAGCCCAAGTGCTTTTATAATTTTTTATGTCCTACTAAGGTCAGGCAAAAAGTTTGAAGTACTAGGATTTCCTTCAACTTTCAAGAGTAATTTTAATATAGATATTTGAAAGTTCAGAAAACAATATTATTCAATTTGAGTTTTCCTATTAATTAAATGTTTGGGAACGGGGGATGTTGGGCCCTTAAACCCTAGCCGTCAATCTTTTGTTTTTAAGTTTTGCTGTTAAATCCTAGTGCAAAATCTTTTTACTTTATTAGAAATCTTGGTCATATAGAGGATGTTCATTATCATTTTTTTTTGTTGTTGATCTATCGATATGAAGCTGCTTGCTGTTGTCTTTTCTATTGCAGCTCATTATTGCTTGTCGAAAGGGTGGAACCAGCATAGAAGACCTAGCAGAAAAATTTCCCGACATGATTATAAAGGTTACTTTTCTTTCAATTCATCCAAGATTTAGCTGTTTTGTTTTGTTGCTATTGTTGCCAACTAATAAGCTTTCTCTGCACCTGTATTTTCCAGGTTCCAATTGATGTTTTCAAAGGAATCAGTGATGCAGATGCTGCAAAGGTTGTTGATGGTTTGGCTCCAAAAGTAGCTGACAGAAACGATTCAATTGAACAAGTGAAAAAGTTGTATAAACTTTTCTGTGAAACTGACTGCACAATGTTAGAGGTAAATCATTTTCATCATTTCCACAGGTTAAGAGTTTGTATCAAGAATGCCAGTAGGAAAAGGAACCCTATTTATATCTAATTCTAGACATTTGTCTGGGCAGATCAACCCCCTTGCAGAAACTTCTGACAACAAGCTGGTAGCTGCAGATGCAAAGCTCAATTTTGACGATAATGCTGCTTACCGCCAAAAGGAAATATTTTCTCTTCGCGATTCATCACAAGAAGATCCTCGTGAGGTAACTCCTTATGCCGTCTTTATTTGGATGTCACTGAAGGCGCTGACTTTTCATCCTTGATGCAACTATATACAAGCTCTCATTTATTTTGTTTACTATGGTTAACTCCTTAGGTTGCTGCTGCAAAAGCTGATTTGAATTATATTGGCTTGGATGGAGAAATTGGTTGCATGGTAAATGGTGCTGGATTGGCAATGGCTACCATGGATATTATTAAGCTTCATGGGGGGACTCCAGCCAATTTTCTAGATGTTGGTGGAAATGCTACTGAAGGCCAGGTATGTGTGTTTTCTGGATGATGCAATGTGAACAACAGTTGTCTAATGCTCATTTGCATGTTTGCTCTACTTCTTGTGATATTTGAACAAGAGTATTATTATATTGAAGTCTATTATTTGGCTTAATGAGTGGTAAATGTTGAAAAGAAAACTTCAGAATCCACAAATGGTTGAATTTCTTTCTTGTGCTTTGGAGTAGGTTGTCGAGGCCTTCAAAATTTTGACTGCAGATGAGAAGGTGAAAGCTATTTTGGTGAACATCTTTGGCGGAATAATGAAGTGTGATGTGATAGCCAGTGGTATTGTTAATGCAGCCAAGCAGGTTAGTTTTGTGTTTTTTGTGATCACGCGTCTGTTGGTTTGTCCAACAATGTTGTCCATTTTAGGATCAGTTTTTTGTGCCTGTTTTGTCCCACTTAGCCACACATCAATATTTACACCTGACCTCTGTTGCAATTAAGCTCCATGCATAATGTGCTGATTCTTGTGGGTTTGTGATTTAAGGTTCAACTGAAAGTGCCTGTGATTGTTCGTCTGGAAGGAACCAACGTCGAACAAGGGAAGAGAATTCTCAAGGTAAATCTTCAACTTTGGCATCTGGGCATGAACTTTGCCTTGCCATAACAGTTGCTAATTTTGCTGTGCATAGGAAAAGTCAGTTTCAAGTAGTAATCACCTTCTTGCCTGGTTTGTCATGTGCAGGAAAGTGGCATGAAACTGATTACCGCTGAGGATTTAGATGACGCAGCTGAAAAGGCAGTCAAGGCCTTAGCTTAGTTGAAAGAACAAAAAAGAGAACAAAATTTGTTATAATTCTAATTTGTGTAAGCCTTTTGATTGGCTCCCTTTTTGTCTGGGATAATATGAATGTGCAATTCTTGATTTTACAATAAAACAATGAACTACACTTTTTTGTCAACACTTGGAGCAAGCTTGGTGGTGCTTTTTAATCATCATTCATTTATAACATTGTATGTACGCACCTCGGCTGATGCATCTGTGTTAAGAAAGCTTGTGTTTTGGCTATAACCTAACCTTCTGATTAATGTTTCCCTACTATGTGGCTGTGTTTGTGGTCGTGATTATTTGTGCTTACGGCAATAACAAATCTAGTGTAATCCAACTTGTTGAGTTCGAGTAATATGTGTGAAACCATTTTTATAATAGATCTATTAGTGGAAGAATATAAGATTTGGGGTGTTTTAAATTAAAAAAAGATACTTAAGAGGTCATTTTGTTCACAGCCTAGTTATCTCGGGATTTTATAAATTAATCTTATTGGTGAATTCTACGTGTCTTAATCTTGTGTTTAGTGAGGGGGCTACCCAACATACAGGTGACTGCCCTGGATTTCTTCCTTGGGTAGGTCATCCGTGAGTGATGAACACAAGGAAAGAAAGTAGTATAAAGACGAGGCGGACTCTACCGTCTCTTCCTGTTTGCTTCAAGAGGTGCTTAAGTGGTCATTATCCGAGTGAAGGGATGGACTGGGATAGGTAAAGGATTGTGGAACTTTGATTTTATTTAAACAAATAAATTGACATGCAGGCCGTTCAGCCTAGAGAATTCATATATTTTCTTTTTTCCCTGTTCAGTAAGAGATTTTAAACTAAAAATAAAATTCTGTATAATGAACAAGGTGTTAAGGTTAAATTTTACATAAAATTCTATAAACATAATATAAAACTTTGGGGGATTTCCAAACATGTATGGAATTTACTAAACTATCAAAAAAAAAAAGGATAAAATGCATTTGAATACATTTTTATTGTTATTTTTCCTTGTTTTTGTTATGAAATGATGCTTTCATTGTTTATCGAACTCTGTACTGCACCTTCAGATCCTGGATCCGATGCTGGTGCTGCAGCTGTACTAGAAGAAGTGCCTTTTGACTTGGACGATCGGGATCCGGGGATGGTACCGCTGGGGTCGGCTTCCTTGGACTTCTTCCGCCGTGATTTTTTGGGGATATCCGGCAGGTCTCTTGCCGGAGATTCTGAGCCTGCGGCTGAGTCTAGCGGGATCCGGCCGTGTTTGGAACCGTCAGCAGAGTCCTTCCTGTGGTGTCGCCGGGAACTCCTGGATTTCTTTGGAGAATCAGTCCCTCCGTTTTCCTTAGAAGAAGAATGACGCCTGGTTGACTTTGTTTGTTCTGGTTGATCTCCGGCGGCAGAAGAATCTGCATTTCTGGACCTTCGGTTTGAATCTGAAATGGCATTGCATTCATTGCTGGTATAAATTTTTTAAAAATAGGAGCATACAATTAATGCACAGTACTTGTCCTATGTTTACCTCTTTTATATTCTGAACCATCTGGCTTCGTTTATGTTGCCTCTGTTGTGAATTTAGAATACACATATAATGCATGCATTCTTAATCGGAAAAAACTTAGTAGGGATTTTGATTATGGGTCAGGTTTAATTTATTTATAAACCGAGGAAGAACTTGAGATCATTCTAGCCTTTTCAATTTTCGTGTTTAAAATAAACTTTCACATGCTATGCTATATAGTATATATATTATATACTATAAGAATTGTTCGACAAGGGGAATTAATTGAACCTCCTTATTGTGAATTCACAATTCGCTGCTTTGATCTTCTTGGCTAAATATCTCAGTCCATTTTTTACATTAGAAAATGAATCATTCAGGTTTGAAAAGTGAGCGAGCAAACAAACCTTCAGAAACCCATTTAATTTCAGGATTATCTGCTGCTGGAGGAACCAAAGGTGCTGACTGAAATTGTCCAGGTCCATTGAAATCTTTCATCTATAGATATTACCATAATAACAAACATATAGCCATAATGAGGAAAAAAGAAAAGATCAATTAAAATCATCTAAGATTAAAAAACAAAAAAAAAAATTTTACCCAGCTTGGATTATTATCTGTTGATGGTCCATCCCATCCTATATGTGCAACATGCTTTACGTCTGTGGGAAAACCAATCTGTATATCTTTTTCTTTCTCCTCATCTGCATCAACATACATATAATTAAATCTAAATGTATGTATATGCATGTAGAGTGGTGATGGTGTGGGAATAAATCTGATGTACCAAGTTGCTTGACCCGGTTAATTCAATACGGAAGTATATCTATAGAAACTTGAATTTTCATTCAATGAGCCATCTAGAAATATAAAACGTGATCCCTGTAACATAAATTAGTTTGGATTCCGCTCTGTTCATTAAAATATTTTCATAATGAACGTTAGCCTACCGCAACAAACCAAACCAAATCGTTTTCTTAAACTCCCAAAAAAAAATGTGATAGAATAAATGATCATTCCCTCACCAAATATTTGAGAAATGTAACGAAGGCCTTTGAGAAGGCCTTTCACCTTGGTGGCCATCTTCAACTTTCTTTTAGGTCTAGATTTGCAAACCTTTCTTCAGTAGAAAGGAAGAAAATAAATTAAACTCATAAATAAATGAGAATAGTTTTGGTATCAATCTTCGAACTTTGGACACAGAAACTCCAAAGATACAAAAATAGTTTCAACAAATGGACTCAAACCCTCAAAACTTTTAGGTTCGACTCCTCTCTAATTATCACAAAACAAAATGCTGTTAAAGCATTCCTTTCGTCCATTTAATGGCAATGAATTGCTGAACAATACGAACCAGACATATGTCATAAATTTAGGGATGGGAAATTAACTGTTGTTAATTATATTTAAGGAAACTCCTTCGCAAATAATTACATCTGCAAAGCTATTCCTATCCGCTTGTAATAATAAAGCACATAGCTAAAGTAAATAATTAATAAAACAACTTGAACGGAAATATTTTTCTTTGGGCATACAAATTGCTAGGACATCAAAAACTGTACTTAACTAACACGAACTAATATACTAATTATATAATATTCCTTGCTGAAGAATACATTCACTTAAATTTAAATTCACAAGAGGTTATCATGAGCTATAATGAAATAAAATATTGAGTTACAAACATTAGTCTCCAGAATTACTTATTGACCTCAAACCCAGTCCCTTTCATTATAAGTTACAAACCAGTAGACGAAATAATTCATTGTCTAGTACAGCTACTCATCGTACAACAGGAAAAAAGCAGGAAGTATGGTTGTTTCAGAAGTTTCTCACAGTGTCGATGAATCTGAAAAGAGTAGCAAAACTTCCTTTCAGCTTAAGATGCTTTCAGTTCATCCATTCCAACGTTGGCCTGCAATAGCAAACAATCTTTTAACTTCTGCCGTTAATATTCCTGGAATTGAAATGCAAGAAAACATGATCCTGGTGGTCCTTCAGCTATTCCTCTAGTTTCAACTAATCCTTCACCACTGAAATCTTGCAAACAGCCAATTAACTTAAAAGAAGGTGTATTCGAGGTACCCAAAATACCAGTTTAATCAGCCATGCAGTAGAAGTGAAGACACATTTGACAAGCAAATCTCCAAAGAACATCTACAAATTCAAGGTGTTGGAAAGGGGACCTAGTAGTTCTTTTTTTTCCTTTTGTTCTTTGGGTGGTGGTTGGGACAGAACAACTACAATAGTGTAACCCCAGAAAAAATCCAAACATCTATTTAATAGATATATTCTTTATGAGATATCTTACCAAGAACTTGTGGTTCTCTTCAAGAAGCGGTGAGAAAGTAGTACAGAATTTTTCAATGTCGCTATTAATATCACCGGTCCCACATATTACATCCATAAATTTCTTCCTGTCTGGAGCGAGCTTCATAGCCACCTGTGATTACAATCCACAGTGAAGGAGTTAAGAGAGAAAATTGGACTTCAGAAATAGCAATGTCAGATGTTTGGCTGGTTGGTCCTACCTTCAGTAAATTTTAACATGGGGGCAAAAGGCAACAAAATACACTGCAACTACCTCTTAATTAAAAAATACGAATATTGCTCAAGTTGACGACAAAAAGCATATAAAAAGATATTGAATAAGTAATACCACATGAATATGAGAGAAAAATGGGGGTGGGGATGGCAGAAAAATAACATGAAGTCTTATCCCCTATATATCAATGAACTGGAGATCAAACATTGTTTGTTTCTACAAGGTAATGGTAAAGAACCAAATTCAAACATTCTTGTCAGCAGCAGCATATCAAGTCACAAGACTTAGACTAACAGTCATGTTATAGGAGGCAAAAAAATGAACAGTTAACTGTCTGAGACATTATCTCAACAGAAGGAAATACTACACCAGTTAGGTAGATAATATGGGTCCTGGAAAACCAAAACAAGTCAACAAGGATTCTCTTATTGAAACATCAATAGTAGCGCACACGTTCCAGGACCAAAACTAGGAAGGATCTCATACTTTGCATGATGTAAGAATGGGGAAAGATGCAACTATCCGGATAAATAACATTAGAAGCTAAATTTTCAGGGTATATAACAGTTACCGTAAAACTTGAACTCGCTAGCCATCCATGCCACTTTTTCAATGTCTTGCTGTAGGAATCAGAGCAAGCTTGTGACATAGCCCAGTCCTGATGCTCCAGTAAATTTCTAAACAGCGCCACCAGAAAATCCATCGCCCTAAAGACATAATGACAGAATTTTCAAATTATAGTTCAGTTGACCAGAATTCAAATGCATCATAGAGTAACATGCTTTTGGGAATTGCATGCTGCTGAGTGATTGGTATGAGTGAGATCGGGGCATGGGTTAAGACATCGCCTAGAAGATTAATGGTTACCACAAAAGAGATAAAGTAAGAAGAGATGGAGAATAATTTCCAACCTTGTCAACCAAAGAAGACCATTTGTGCAACTGGAAGAGCCTTTTGCGGTCTTTGCTTCAACCTCTTCTTGCACCATGCTATACAAATTTGTATATTTTGTGGGGTTCGACAAGTACTTGTTTTCTAACCTCTGCAGCATCAATATTTAATAATAGATTTAGCAAGGAAGCATCGACTAAATTTTGAAAATCGAAAGATCAGACCGTGTTTGCTAGCTGTATGCAGCAACATAAATCAACAGAAAACATCTGCATGGTGGTTCAAGGAACGAAGTGCCTAAGAATATCTAGCTCCATAACATAGGAAATACTCAACCAGGGTCAGAATAATTTTGTTGCCTGGCTGAATAAACTTAATTTTCTCAATATAATTACTCTATAAACTGTGATAAAGCCCATTTATTTAGATATTCTAGATTACTGGAAACAATTGCTTAACAGGGCTTTTGTGCTCATTCAGGAAAGGTAATGGGTAGAAAAGGCCAGAAGAGAATATTATCCTGCATCCACGAAATTAAATAAATGATGAATTAATTAACGGGAGAGAATGAAATGATAAATCAAATAATTAATGAGGACAAATGAGAGGAAGAAAAGGGACTTTAATAGAATAAATGTTGTGAAATTCCAAAATTTAAAGCATTATTACTGAGTGATATAAGGTAGAATTTAAGCAGTAGAAAAATAAGCAAGCAAAACCTGAAAAAATTCAGATAAAAGGGAAAAATGGAAGATTGACCGTTATATTTCCACCAATGTCAGACTTGACCAGTGCCATGGCAGCTCCAAACTTTTCTAGATTGGGAAAAAACAAAAAGATAATCAGTTTACAGTTAACGTGGATCCAGCTTGCTCTTGAGATGTCCAAGACAACTTACTAAAGAGGTAAAGAACATTCACTTAGAAGCTTTATGCAACATAAGTGAAAATAATTTGACAAATTACTAGAGTACATCCGTCTGTAAGAAAGAGCCGTTTGCATAAATTTCTATTTGCAAGACTAAATAGCAACTTTTGTTGCTAGGACTCTATAAAAAATGTTGCCGCACCCATGTTGGATTCTTCCAAAATACACTATCTTTGGAGTACACTCACATTTAAGAGTAAAAATGAAGTTTCAAGGCACGTGTTTGCTTCAAAATTCTGGAAAAAAACTTGTTTGCATTTTCAACCATACACCAACAAAATAAATGTTCTGTTTTCGTAAAAGTTGTTCTTTAAAATTCACATTTTTTGGCAAAAACTGAAAATCTAATCTATATTGAAACCAAACACATAGAATTTAACAATTCAGCCTCTTCTCTGAACTTCACTTTGAAAATAAAATTATTATGAATGTGTTATAAATTAGTTTCTTTTAAATGTTGTAAGTATTAGATTATTTTTTGACTTTTAAGTGGTATCCACCCAAGAGGATTGCTACCCACAGGACACACTACGATATTTTTTGGAGATTCCGAGCTACATAGGTTTTAAAGGTCAAAATTAATCAATTTCATAACTCAATTTGATTAGGAAAATTAAGATCAACCATTAGATCGACCAGCTAAAAAGGGAGTAGCTAGAGTGTCTGCACCTTGAGACAGCAACTACTAAGAAGCTTAAGAGAAATTCTTGATAGAAATAAAATAACAGAATAATTTTATTAAAAAAAGCTTTTTTCCACTCAAAAAGTAGTCAAAGCAAGGAGGAGCCGTAGTTATAGATCCCAAACTAAAACACAAGATATAGTACCTATAATAGGTAAGATGTGTTTGCAGACATCTAAGAAAGGTGTTGTAAGCATTACTCCTTCCTCAGACTTGACATGCTTGATTCCTTCTAAAGCAGGGGCAAAGACAGTGCCTTCCATTCTTGTGCTTTACTGCAGTGTATAGCATAATAAAATTAAAATCATTTCGGAAGTACATTTAAATGGCAATGAAAACCTTAATTCACTAACTTAACAACTCTAGTAGAAAGCTTTGCAAATAATGAAGCTCAAAGACAGAGAGACATAAAATTTGTCTTATTGGTGAAAGTAAAGATGCTTAATATCACCATATAGTCAAAAGTATCTGCAGAAGTTATTGCAAACTACACACTTAGGTGTCAAGCCAACCAATCGGGAAAATGATCAATATGTTGAGGTATCTGGATTTCATATGATAAAGGCAACACTGAATTCAATGAATTGCCGTAAAGAACAACCACAATGTACAAAGAATCAAATGCTGATGATCAACTTTTAACTCAAAGTCAACGATCAGGATTATGCTAATGTATATTTTCTAAATATATTCAACAATAGATAGAGGCCAAGGTGAAAATAGTTGATGCACATATTAATTAACAAATCAAACAAAAAAGGGCTAAGATCAGGTAGATCCCTATCATCAATTTGATTATCTATTATACTTAGCTACTATATGTTGTTGGTCAAATGCAATTGAACTTCAGCATCAGTCTATTCTTAACAGATTTAAACAAAGATATCTGACAATTCAATCCACCGTCAGCCAATCATAAACTTCAAATGTACTTCGAACAAAGGATCAGATCGCTAGTTTGCTTACTATTAATTTCGGATAACATCAAAAAAGCAGTGAACACAAACAAGTATGAGCCAGTAAATCTCTACACATGCATCCAATTCTTATATGCTGGATCGACCTTTCTACACGCAATCAAAGTAAATTTCTAAGAAAACTATCGTCCAATTCAAGGAAAACAGTTTCTTCAGTAAAAAAATCATACGAGATTTGCTTACAGAAATGCTAGATCTTCAAAAAAAAATTGAATGATACAGGTAAATCGAAGGAATTGAAGTAAAGATCGCGTATAATCGAGAACTGATATTTGATACTTACAAAAAGATATACCTTATCAATGTGCGCTCTCTAGATTTTTGAGCTTTCGACGAACGCTACTGCCAAGTGTGAGGAACAAATGAAGAAGCTTTTGATGTTTATATACAGGCTAAGGACTGTGATCGATTCGGCGGTTACTAAACGCAACCCACGGTGTCGTTTTTGCCTGCGCGAATTTTGCCAAGTTTGGACTATGAAGTTACGAGAGTCCATTTATTTATTTTTTGAATTTTAATTGGGATATCAAACTTTTAGATTTTTTTTAAAATAATTATATACTTGGATATACCGTAAATTATAATTTATAAATTTTTTATAGATAATATATCGAAAGAGTTATTAAAGAGAAAGATATTGTTTAACAATTTGTGAAAAGAAATTTAGATGATTCATATAATTTGATTTAAAATTTAAATATCTATCTTAAATAAATTATTTTACAAATTAAATAGTAAAAATGAAGAAATTGGAATCAATAAAGAGGGTAAATAAGACAAGGAGAAAAAGGGAACAAAACAAAAATTAACTATGAAAAAAAAATTCAAAGATCAAAAGCTCGTGTCAATTTTAAAGTTTCTTTTTTCTCTTTAAAAGTTCGGACTTTCAAAAAAAAATGAAGAAAATGAAATGATTATCTATATATAACTATTTTATAAGGTGTGATATAAACTTTTGAGTAATTGGGAGTTGATCAATTAATGTTAGACCTAAAAAATATATGTCGATACATTATACACACAATTTGGTGATATATAAAAATTTATGAACAATTTATAAAATTTTATATGATCGTGATAATTTGTGATTGAAAAAATGCATTCGTTTATTAAAAAACTTGTAGTGCTATATTGGGACTTGAAAATAATTTATACCGAGAACTTGATGGTCGTGACAATGTTTTTAAAGACGGGGGCATGAGGCGAAACATTTGATGCAATGGAGCGAGGCATAAATTCCATGAATCTACAGGGCGTAATCATATATTCAATTTTATTAATAATAAATTAAGCAAAAGTAAACCTTTCAATTATTTTACAAATATTTTTTTATAAATAAGCTATAATATATAAATTATATTATGATTTTTATTTGAGATAAGTATTTATAATTAATAATAAAGCAAAAAGTACTATAATTAAACCAATAATAAAAAAAAATATGATTTAAATAAAAAAAGGTTAAAAAAAAGTTAAAAACGTCCAGCCTAGTTTTTACGCCCAGGACTTATGATATTATGCTTGAGTTTTACACCTCAAATTTTAGAACTTACGTTTTATGGATCTATGTCTTTAATTTACGCTCCAAAGCGTTTTTGGCATGCCTCTCTGGGACTTGTCACAAAGAATGTTTTTGAAAACATTGATTGTGACAAAATGGAGGAAATTATATCTTTGTGCATCCACCCTAAAATTATTGTATATTGTTAGAATTTGTGAACGATAAAAATTTTGATATAATTTTATACTAGATTCTTAATGATTTGTTATGACTTTGAGGTAAAATTTATCTATTCATCTAAATTTCAGACAATTCATCAAGACTTTGTGCTAAAGTATTGATAAACAAGGTCCTAAGTTATGATGCATAATTATATTTTTGTTCCAACTTTTTTTTTAAAATCAGGTTAATACCTAAATTGTAATTATCATTTTGTTGTTGATATTGTTTTCTATATTAATTTGTTTGTAATATGTTTTTACTTGAGTCGATAATTTATCTTAGATATGGTATTTTCACATCTTGTTGTGGAAGGTCATAATTTAAATAGCTGTGCAGAATGATCATATCTGTATCCCAGTCCCAAACCATATCAATTCGTAGTGGGCCTAAGCCCATATAAATTTAAAGCAGCGAGTCCAGATCCAAACAGAAAAACCTTACACTATATGATCTCCTCGAAAACCCTAGTACTCACTTGACAATCCACACCAGTTAGCCTCAATCTTCGCGCCTGATAGCATCTCCATCAGATCGCCGAAATGGTAAGCTTTAACGCAGTTTACGCATTTCCGAGCTCTGAGATTTAATGTTGACATTTGAAGAAATGTGTTGGATTGTTTTCTGCAGCCGTTCAAGAGGTTCGTAGAGATCGGAAGAGTTGCCCTCGTCAACTACGGGAAGGATTACGGGAAACTTGTTGTCATCGTCGATGTCATTGACCAAAATAGGGTACTTTTTCTTCGCTTTTTTTGCTTTCCTGAGCTGCTTTTATACTTTACGTATCAATTTGTTTGTAACTGAGCAACTCCGATAATAGGACGTTCCAAACGCTCGGCATTATTCCCCGGATAGTATTAGTTTACAGCTTCTTATACACCACATCCATGCTATCTATGTTTGGATTCATGAATGCTGTGGTTTGGTTTCATTGTCAGTCTATTACTTTCTGATTAAACGAAATTATATGTTGAGTGCCGTGTTGCTTGTGGAACTGCTTAGCCATGTCTTTTGGCAAGAAAGGACGTGTACATAATATACATCATTTTTCTTAGTTCATGAATGTAAAGTTCAAGGCCTATGATGGAATATGATAACATGCCTACATTGTCTGATCATATAAGTTTGATTGAGCAACATGAACTGAGGCCTTGTTTTAATGATTGACAAATAATAGTTTTCATAATGGTCAAATTTTAAATTAAGCAGCTATGAAAATCATTTGCAATTATTAAACTTGCTTGATTGGAAATCTGTTTTTAAAAACCATCCCCATTTTCAATGGACTATAATCTTCTATGGTGTGTAGAATAGTACACAAATTATCTCTGTAAAGCCTGGTGAGTTATTTAGTCTGTCTTTATTTGTCCTGGCGTCCTCAAATGTGTTGGTACATAAACCTTGCAAAATAGACTACATTATAGCTTGAAAGGATACATTACGTTCTCCTAGGATCTGTTGCACATTCTGTCAAGACCTTTACCAATCTGTAATACAGAAGGCAATAAATTAGAGTCTCTGGTGCGCTTTGTCAATAGCGTATTCAGCGCTGTACGTTGCCAAGAATGAAATGGGGCAGAGATTCTAGCACAAGGACTATCTTGAAATTGTCCTTGTGCATTCAGACGTCTCTTCATTTTTTGATAACTTCTTCAAACTTGGGTCATACAAGAAGTACCTAATATCTTTTTTCTGACATATCAAACAACATAATGTCTTTTATAATATTTTGACAAGTTCTTTCACGGGTTGAGCAAATAAATAGGCCAGTTGGCGGGATCATGCTTTCATGGGCTAATATTGCCTTCCCTACTTGATAATTTCCTAGTTCACTTCAGTTTAAGCTAGATAATGGCTAGTTGTTAATTGACTGTTAAACTACTTGTACAAGATGGAGAAATTATAAACTGCTTTAATGAAATACATATCCATCTCGATAATTGACAGGCTCTTGTTGATGCCCCAGACATGGTGAGGAGCCAGATGAACTTTAAGAGACTCTCACTCACAGATATCAAAATCGACATTAGTAGAATCCCGAAGAAGAAGACCCTCATTGCTGCTATGGAGGCTGCTGGTGAGTATAGTGCTTTGAATTTTTTCCTTTCATTCTAGAAGATATAGATTACTAATTACTTTAGCAGTTCCCTATGCATTCTACTTGGTTGGAAGTTTTATGTAGTTTGATCACTCTTTTGATTTGTGCTCCTAGATGTGAAGAACAAATGGGAGAGCAGTTCCTGGGGAAGAAAGTTGATAGTTCAGAAGAGTAGGGCCTCACTTAATGATTTTGACAGGTTCAAGCTTATGTTGGCAAAGATAAAGGTGTGATTTATGTTTTATATTAAAGTTAACTTCATTTTTTGCTGGACTGCTTCAATCTACCCTTGCGCTTCAACTTTATTATGGACCAATTTTTTCTTCCAAACTGAACTTCACAAGTGTTAGGTCCTGAAAATGTAGTTTGTTTGGATCCAGTCAAACATTGTGATTTCTGTGGTATCTGTCTTCTGTCACAAGCTGATACAATTATATTGATTTTGCAGAGGGCTGGAGTCGTGAGACAGGAGCTTGCTAAGCTCAAGAAGGAAGTCGCTTGAGAACTTTTTGATTTAGTCAAATTGGAATATTAGATTTTCAAAAGTTGTACTTGTTTAGCTTTGAGATTTTGTTGCATTAAGGGAAGAAAAAACATATTTTTGTTTTTACCTCCAACGTCTTTTAATAGTTTTTCTGATCTATGATGATGAATGATCTCTTTCGAGAATTATCTGCTGTCATTTATATTGTAATGGCTTAGAATCTTTTTGTTGTGTGCAATGACTCCCTCAGTTTAAAGTTGGCAAAGGTTGAAGTAGTGGTTTCTAGTTGGGGAAATCAATCTTTGCTGAGTTTTGAAGGCTGCTAAGGATGTCCTTCCTCCTCCCAAAGAGTTTTCAGTTTAGTTGAATTTTTCGGTCATAAACATGTAGGGCTAACTCAATATCATTTCTTCTGGTTTGGTACTATTAGTAGATCATTTTAAGCACTTGAGGTCTCTACTCGGTAGAAGAGAAATGATGTAACGATGATGTGACAAGTGTATGAAGTAGGTTTAGACTTTAAAGTTGGAAATATGTATCCAGAAAAGGCAAATGCAAATCAGAGAAATCATCATTTCATTAACAGAAGATAGGAGATCAGCCTACGAAAAGGGGGAAAATTCAATTAACATGGAACACGGTATTATCTGGCCTACAAAATCCTTCATTTACACTAGTTCCATATGTAGTCGAAGAAACATACTAAAAAGGAAATTTAAACAAATAAATCAAAATGGAGGGAGAACTAAAACAGAATCCCATAATTAAATACTCTAAAGTAGAGCTAAAAAGACGCATTCAGATCGACCGTAGAACTCCTTTCACTAGGCATTCCAGCAACATCAATTTCGTAGCACAATATATTTATCCATATATAATAATAAAAAAAAAAACTCTCGCACTTTACTCAACATTTCTTTGGATGAGTCCAAGTGCACTATGGTCTAATCTAGAAACAAAAACAAGGAATATGATGAGTTGGATAAGCTTCAATTGTCACATATAGAAGGTACAGCACATTTAACTAATTTACAGCACTTGGAGACATCCTCCGTAAATCAATCAGGAAATTCCCTCTTTATAAGCGCATTCTCTTACTTTCTGATTGAAAGAAATTCAAAGCTCCGAAGAGGGTTGTCATGGTTGCCTTTTGTGAGTGAAGTTCGCGAGAATGATGATGGTTTTGTTTCAATTCCCTGCTGAATTCTCTGTGTGGTAGATAGACGGCCAGTGCTTGACACTAATCTGCTTGAGCGACTATCCGTTGGTTCAGCAGAAGAGGTCGGTCTGCTGCTTGACATGACAGCTCTTTTAGAAGAGCTTCCATTTCTCGAGCTACGGCCTCTCTCTGAATCAGCTTCCTGCAAAATAGAGAATAAGCTTTACTTACCTAGCGACAAAATTCAGAATAAATATATCTAGAATTCAGATTTATACCACATAAAATATGTATAACTAAACAGTACATAAATTTTGTTATGCTGCTTCCAGCTAATATACGAATAGTATATTATTATAAACTGTTGGTTCACTAAATATCCAGTTAGTGCCTTGACCAGAAGCAAGTAAATAGATTACAAAACAAACTGTCCGAGCCGATTGAAAGGGATTGTCTGTTATTTCTCTTCTTTTTTTATTAGAGAGAAAAAGGAGAGATCAATACCACAACTTTGGAAGAAGGAATATCCTCTGAAGTCCTCTGTCTGGAGTGTTCCCCATGCCTACCAGCTGCAGAAGTATTCCTTCTGGAAAATGCTTCAACAGCACCAGAAAATCTATCCCGAATATCTTGCCCCACTAGATTAAAGAATAAACACGCAAGCGTCAACCAGTGATAATTGTCAAACACTGCAATTTCACTAATAAGCAGACACAAGTAGATGCTGGCACACAAATTACCCTTGCCACATCTGGAAATTAGAAGGTCAAGAGCGGATACTCATAATCCAGGAATTTAAAGGCACACATTTTACAAATTATCTGTTACTGAAAATAAAACTCATAGATAAGACGTGATTTTGACGTGTCTTGCTTGAAGAAATTACTAAATGCCTAATGAAACTAGTCACCCCAGCCGAATGAACCCTATAAGGAGCTACCAAAAATAGACATCACGCCTTATTTGAGAATATGCACAACTTTTTTTTGGAGAATATTTACATCTTCAACTTCAAAAATAATACCTGATGCCCTTCCTGGCCTTTCTGCAGATGGCCCAGCATTTAGTCCGGCATTCCCACTAGGATTCTGGAAGAAATACAACACATACACTTCTGCTCATAATCAAGTGGAGAAGCAATTTTCAATGATAACATCCAAAATAAAGTTTTCAAATACTAACTCGTCCTCTAGAACTGGCACCAATCTGAGGATACTTCAAAATTGTCCAATCAAATACATAGTCGAATTGATAACCTGCACCAATAAAAGGTTGCGATTCAAATCTTGAAAAGCCAATCAAAGACTAAATGTGAGATTGCTAACAGCTGGGAAATTTTCGGACCGAAAAAGTAGGCATCAAAGATCTTAAAAAAAGAAGAGAAATTACCTTCACGAATAAACAAGTCTCTAAAAAGCCTCTTCAAATATGAATAGTCAGGTTTATCTTCAAATCTTAATGATCGACAGTAGTGGAAGTATGATATGAACTCAGACGGATAAGATTTGCACAGCACCTGTTATGGACAAAAAAGGGAATCTTCTCTGAGTTACCTCATGCAATACAAAATCAGAGGCAAGATGGCCTAACGAGCTCGTTTTACAATACATGATCCATACTTGACTCAAAGCAGGGTAAAAGTTTCGTGTTACTATCATACTTCAACAAAGGATTGAGACTAGGTGACTTCCTTGCACATGTACTCATCATTCACAAAAGGTGATGTAGGTTGTACCAAGATGTATTCATATTAGTAATAGGTACCTCTACTGGTGTTAACATCTTTTTCTCACTGATTTTATCGTATTTCTGCTTCTTAGTACCACCTTTCAGTCCCTGCCATGGAAGGCTGAGCCAAAAAGAAACCGTCCCAAGTCAGGAAACAGGAAAACACCCAGAATTTACAATAAGAAGAAACACAACAAAGTCAGAAATATGGTTGCAAACAAAATAAAAAGGCATAAAATTCAACCTTCCTCTAAGAAAATACATAAGCACGTAACCAAGAGATTCCAAATCGTCTCTTCTGCTTTGCTCTGCCATAAAAACGAAAAAGGACAACAATTGATCAGTTATAAATGGTACTGAAACTAGCTATGCCCCAAGTAGTTCAAGAATCTAAACAAGATACACCTACCAACTCCAAGATGTGTGTTGACACTCGCATACCGAGCAGTTCCAGTCAGATTCTTGTTTTCCCTGGGGAAGATAATAATAAAGAAGACCATATAGAGGCAATCCGCCATCAAAATACAAATTTGTTAAAACTGAGGAGAAAAGTCCGATTCCTCCTTTCTTTCTTTTTTTTCTTTATTAATTTCCTTGTATTTTACTAACATAGACTTTTTTGTTTACATTATCAATAATGAAGGAGAGGGATTTAAATAATGAAATGAAAATTTTACCAGCACACTTCCTGGAACTACACTTCCCTTGCATTCTTTTAAAAATACCTAACTACCTATCCCCCCAAAAATAAAATGACCAGAACAGAGTCATCATTCTTTTTCTTTTACTGTTCTTTCATGGACGATGAATGAAGTCACGAGGAAGGATAAAAGGAAAAGCTACTCAGTTTCATAATGAAGCAGACTTTGATACTTTAATGAAAAAGAATCTAATAATACCAGTCAAGTCAAGCAAATTGATATAATTTTTCAATAGAGGAAAAACGAAGGCCACTGTAAATGGTGATCATGCGCCTTTCTTGCCACTCTCTTAGTTAAAACATAGAAAAGAGTTCTAGAAGAAAAAAAACAAAAGAACAGAAAAAGTGCAAAAAAAAAATAATCAGAACCCAGCATACAACGTTACTGATGAAGAAGATTTTCTAAGGATGTGAAAGAGAATCTGAATTCTGCTCTTTTTTTCCATTAATAAAACGATCCTTGAGCATACCGATGTGTGTGCATACATATATTTATCAAGGACCAGATCAAGTCAAGATTGTTGTTACCTGTATGGTATATGCTTGTGAGTCTGGAGATCCCTATACTTTTTGGCAAGCCCAAAGTCAATTGCGTAAACCTGTCATCAGTATTTAGACACCATTGCATCAGCTACCAACACTTTATTTTCCTTACAGCTCTTACTTCAACACTAGTATTCGGTAAGCATAAACATCCAATTACATACCTAGAGAACCATAATAGTGGATCGAACATATAAGTATATCCACTAAAGCTTAAAGAGAAAAGAAACATTAACTTTGACACGAACACCATATCAGAACAACAGGAACTCAATTTAAGTCATTCCTACACACCCGCAAGACATCACTCAATCTTTTCAGCAACAATACATGAGGTATCCTACATTACACTGTAGAACCCATTCATGAAGAAAGCTGGATATAAATTGTAGACTTTGTAAGCTGCAACAAGCATCGCTGTATGACAAGATATACACCTAATAGCTTACAAGTTACAAGCCAGTAGTTGGGCAATCAACCATCAACATGCACAGCCTCAAACTTAAACAAAAGTTGCACTGCCAATTTAAGCATAGAGATGGCATGCACAGTTAAAAAGAAGCAACTTGCAAGAATAAAAAATCACACTTCAAAAATTGTTTCCTCACCAAATCTCAGTTATAGACTTTAGCCAACCTGAAGGCTGAACTCAGTAAACCACCAATTATCCCAAACTATGTTATTCTTTTCTTTTACACGGTAAAGACAATAATGATCCCAACTTATAAGGAAGAAAGAGCTGCTGGAAAACAGACATCAACAAGCAACAATTGGCCAGAGCCATGACGGAATACTTAGGATTTCAATTTGATAATGCCAAAATAAGTTTGTACAAGCAGGGCATGAACGCTTACCTGATTTGCCTTCCGACCTAATCCCATTAAAAAGTTGTCTGGCTTTATGTCACGGTGAAGAAATCCTCTGGAGTGCATGTATTCAACTCTATTAATCTAAGAATGGCATAAGATAAGTTATTATTAGCTCAAGTACATAAAAACATGTTAGAATGTTACTCTCTAAAAAGAAATGGTATGTTGATACGTACGAGTTGATCTGCTAGCATTAACACTGTTTTCAAAGTAAACAACCTGTTGCAATAGTTGAAAAGGTCTTCCAAACTTGGTCCAAGAAGGTCAATAACCATTATATTGTATTCGCCCTCCACTCCAAACCATTTGAGGTTAGGAATCCCGGCTTCATTCAAAATGGCAAAAAACAAGAAGATTAATTCACTATTCATAAGAGTGTCACTGGCAAATTTACTTGCTATAACATGAACGACAAAAACATCATATTCAATAGTTTAAAATAGATGTTACAAAAATTTGTATTTTGGCATAGGAAAAAAGCATGGTAGATGCCTTGACTGAATGCTTTGAGTTTTTGGAATTACTAGGGATGAAACTGTAACAGCTATGCTGCAATGATTTGGAGGTATTTTGCAGTACTTCACTGGTAATTCTTTTAATTATAGTGGTGCTCAGACCAGTTTGTGTAAATCTTGATTGTTCCACCCAATACATGCTACCTCCTGCCAACACATGACTGAGTAACTCTGCTTTATCAAGGCTTAGGCAGATGGGAAAAGATAACCTTGTGGTTCTCTTCTTTTTTCTTTTATTACCTTGCTGAGTTTTGAAACTAAGATCTCGTGGTTCTCCTCCCATTTATTGACCACTACGCCACACTCTAGGGTGCTCTACTTCCATGGTACTTAATTAATGAATTCAACCTTGCCAAATAAAGGAGAATTCAAACAAGCCCATACAAAGTAAGTTTCCTTTTCCATTAATATAATAACTTGCCATATGTAGAAGTTGCATAAAAATGAAAAGCAAAATCTCCAAACAAACAGCTAGATAAATCCATTATTTGAAAATTAAAACAAGGGGCCAGCAAGTGCAACGTTCTGAAAAGCAGACCATATTAATACTTTAGTGGCACTCCACTGTTCTTCTCTCTTTGTTTCATTTTAGAGCTTTTTTGGGGTTGTTTTTAAGAGTTACTATCCAAGAATAAAAGTCACAATTGCAACATATGGTGTAAAGAGATGATATCAAATATCAGTGGGTGGAAGTGAGACATACTTCCTCCTTGGAGTAGCATATAAATTTTCGATTCATAGTGCAGTTGAGGGTGCCTCGTCTTCACAGATTCCTGAAAGTTTTAATAACAAGAGAAAAACCCTAAGAACGGTCCTATCACATCAAACATTAAGAGTCTTGAAACCCATAATACACAAGAGATTAAAACATATACTTGTGAAATAACCATGCCAAACATATTCAGAAAACTAGTCTTGATTCCATAAGCAGCATGATATTAAAAGACCGTAGAAGCTTGTGGAATGAGAAAACATGGCTGCTTTGTAATTCATTTTGACAATTCATATTCTATTTTTTACCAACAAGAAATCATCAGATCCAACCCTTTAGGCCAACCGCAACCTTCAAACTCAGGGACAACGGGCCCACCACTCTACCCTTTTCCACATCTTATTTCTTTTCTTCTTTTTTTTTTTGGTGGTAACACTCAGATAAAAAAAATAGATTTAAGTTGCTATCTATAACTACCTAGTGCAGTTCTACTTAAATTAGGAACCTCTTCCGGAAAATGAAGTATTACAGCAAGTTAGATGCTACTTCAATATCTTAGATGCACATTCGTCCTGTGTTCCACCAACTTACAAAGCTTCTATTGGATACACACCTTAAATTTCAGAATAAATAATCATGCTAAAAAAAAGTTTCATCATTTCTTGTTGTTCCTCAGCTGAATAAACCAAGCAAAGCCTGTAAGCGTGATCCTCTATCCTCCCTCTTTCTATCATCAGAAAATCAATCCATAGATAGGAAAAAAAAAACTCAAACCACCAGAATGAATATACTGAACAAAAGTTACTAGAGATCTCATAAGATTAATTCAACACAATAATGCCCCACAACTCTTCTGATATTAAAAATATTGGCAATATGGCATGATAGCAAGAGAACGAAGGACAATAGAAGCAAATGATCTGCCAAAGCCATTAATTATGATCAAACTAGTTACCTGTTTAGGGATAAGTGTGACACTGTATTACCTTAGTTTTCCTTAAAGGTAAATATTGGACTGAAATGTACTGAATAAAGCAGAAATAGACATACAAATTCACATAGCTGATCCAACCTGATTTCGGATAAGCTAAACTAGATAAATTTAATGTTACAATGACAACATTAGGCATTACACAGAGAAAAATAAATCCAGACAAGCAAACTCCCCCTATGCAGAAAAAATCAGATAAGATTGATGATTGATGGTTAGAGATGAGCTCATACCAGCTTAATAGCAACTTCTTCTCCATTTTGTAAATTCACACCTGAATCAACAAAGACATAAGCAGGTAAAAAAATTACTAATAACACAAATGCAGAATGAGGCTAATCCCCAATCATATAATATCAAACAGAATCAATGAACAAAAGTAATAACAGAACATACCTAAATAAAGCTCGCCAAAAGACCCACTTCCAATCTTCCTTCCCAGCTTAAACTTCCCACCCACAACATGATCCATGGTGATTCAATCACCCTCTTCAAATTCACCAAAAACAATACTTCCACAGCAATAATCACCTTTTTCGCCAAGAACAATACTTTCACACCATATCGTTAAAAAATTCAATTTTCAATCGAAACCCCACAATGAGGCAAGACCCAACAACAACAACAAAAATCCTAAAAATTATGCAGCAACAACTGTCTTATTCAGCTACATCCTTCAACAAAAAACAAAAAAAATCCCGGGTCGATCTTCCAATACCCATAAAGAATTAGAACCCTAAATCACAAATTAAGTCATCGATCCACATTGATCAATTATAAACAAAAAAAGGCAATGAATGTAGGATACAAAGTAGTAAACAAAACCGCGTATATTTTCTGTATATAAATGGAAAAGTTTCGGTTTGTTTCGACAGAGGAATCAGAAAAAAGGGGACAAAGAAGCGAAGATCGAGGGGCAAAGTGAGAAATAGAAAGGAAAAAAAAAGAGTTTTTAGAAAAAGAAAGCAAATGATTTTGATGCTGTGTGCTGTGAAAAAAGCTATCAAGAGAGAGAAAAAAATGAATATACGTGTGGGGATGGAGATTTTGAAGAAAAAGGACAAGGACAAAAAGAAAAGATAAGGAAAACAATATATTTCTCCGAATTAAATAGATATTTGTATTACTTATATATATATAAGTAATACAAATTTTAATGGACTTAGAATTATCTTATTAAGGCTGAAAGAGAAGGTTAGAATATTATTACTAACTATAGAAAAAAATCACTTTTGAAATTTATCCAAAAAAATAAAAAAGTATTGCACAATTTAAGACATATAAATAATTAGAAATTGAATTGAGTGCATAAACCATCATATATTTAATTTATTCAAAGTTTGGTGATATGTATCAAGTGTGAAATTAAAGTACAAGGTTAATTTTATATATAAAAAATAGTTGTATGTCTAAATTCGTGTGCGATTAATTTATGCTATATATAAATTGAAATATTGGAAATATATATATCCACATTCAACACAGTTCAAATACTAAATCTATTACTCTTATATAATAGTCAAATTTTGAACGTATAAAAATAAAGATTTTCTTGTAAGAAAAAAATTAAAAATATCTTTATAGAAAAGCTATAAAGTAGAGAGTAAATTACTTATAAACGATGGAGAGATCTTAATTCCTCGTTATATTATATTTGGCCCCCATCAAGCTGTAAACTTTTTTTAAAAAAAGAAAGAACAAAAAAGTAGAGGAAATGATCAAAATAGTTCCTTTTTTTTTATTAAGGCTCAAAGTGATCCTTGAGTTTTCACATGGAGCACTAATAGTCCCTCATGTTTGCAATATTGGGGCACCTTTGGTCCTCCGTCAAAATTTTACCTATTTTTTGCATTGATTTATCTATAACCTATGTATGGGATATTCAATCGTCATTTTATATATTTAGTAGAAATAACAAATCCATATCAAAGAATGTTAGAAGAAAAACAATTTGTTTTGTTTAGTAGAAATCATATTGCGGGTAAAATCGAGAGGTTTATCATGATAATTTCACGCGCAATAATATAATTTTTTCTTTTCCTGCAAAGTCATATGTTAAGATGTTCTTAGTTTAGCTGCAGTAATATTTCTAGTGAACAAAATAAGGTGTTTTTCTTATCACCTTCTCTCGTATAGAGTTATTATTTCTATTAAATATATAAAAAGACGATTGGACATCCCTTATATAAAAATTTGGACAAAAATTAATGTCAAAAAATAGGCAAAAAAAAATTAGGATGTAGGACCAAAAGGGCATCAATATTATGAACATTAGGAATTATTAGTGCTTTATGTGAAAATTTAAAGATCACTTTGAACCTTAACGTAAAGATAAGGGATTATTTTGAGTCTTTTCTCCAAAAAAGTATATTGTAGGTGTCGAAAGGAATTAGAATAGCTGACCAACCATTTTTATTAACACATTGACTCAATGAAGGATGACCCCTACCTATTCTCATAACTTTTGATGGTTTAATCTGCGTCGTCCCACGTGCATGAATTAAAAAAAAGAAGATATTTTTCAATTTTGAATGCTCGATTTTGGAAATATTTTTAGAATAAAAGAATCTCGTCTATTTCAGTAGTAGTAGGACGGTACGATGATAATTATTTATGCTACTTCTTTGTTAGTTACAACCTCCTTTGTTATGTTGTAGACTACAAATGAAGAAGTATGAATCCATTTTAATTACAATAATATATGAAAAGTGTTTACCTTTGTTATGGGTTTAGATAAAATTTGAGTTATAATGTCAAACTTGATTTTTGTAAATAGCAAATCTAGTTGTCGTCTTTTGTTAAATAAATTGTAAAAGTCAACAAATTGTGAATTAAAACCCAGTCAATATCTATTTAGAAGTGTTTCTGTTGATCATTGTAATTTTATATATTCCTAATATATACGAGCTCAGAAGTACGATGTGTGTTTCATCACTGTTTAGAAGAGAACAAACCAAAGTTGTGAAACTGAATTGCATTTGATTCCAAGTGCATTCATATCATGTTCGTGCTAATAATAAATACACACGCGATTAGATCAGATATCTGCTAAAGTATTTATCCGCAATAGTTAATTGTATCATTGGATCCTGTAGTTAGCTATTGGTTTTACAGATAGTTAGAAAGAATGTTAATTGCCTCTAAAAATACATATTTAGCAACAATATTTAAGCTATTGTCAGTATAAAATATTTTGAAGTTGACGTCTTTTATTGCTGGATTACTGCATATACATAATGAATCTAAGCTAATGTTGGGGTTTAGCAAGTGTGAATGGGAAAAAGAAAAGAGAGAATATGAAAAGTGAGGGAACTACTTTGGAGGAAAATGAAAAGTCATTTGCAAAGTGCAAATGAAAAGTCATTTGCAAAGTGCAAATGAAAAGTCATTTCTCCCATATCGACAAAAGAAAGGAAAATGTTGTCCTTATATAAGGAAACACTTCCATTACTTCTTAAAGAGCTAAGAAGAAGATGCCCTCTCGCGTCGTCGCTCGGCCTTGGCTTTGGATGTGATTGATTGATAAATTTTTGCGGGTAACGGTAACATTCCGATTTCACTGAACAGACACGTTCCTTGCTGAAAATGGCTATAAAAGGAAGTTAATTTTTGATTTTTCAAATACTGAAAATTTTTCCTTCTCTGCATTTATTTTTTTTCTCAAATAAAATCAAAGTATCGATCGACTGAGTTTGTGTGACTTGTTGCTGTTCACCTGCTAAACATCTAGTAAAACTGTACAAATTAGCACTAAATTAATTGTAGTAATAACCACCAGTAACTAATGACTAGCTAATTGATACAACATGCATGCTAACATCTAGTAAAACTGTACAAATTAGCACTAAATTAATTGTAGTAATAACCACCAGTAACTAATGACTAGCTAATTGATACAACATGCATGCTAACATCTAGTAAAACTGTACAAATTAGCACTAAATTAATTGTAGTAATAACCACCAGTAACTAATGACTAGCTAATTGATACAACATGCATGCTAACATCTAGTAAAACTGTACAAATTAGCACTAAATTAATTGTAGTANAGCTATGAGAGAGTTGTGTGTAAACATTGTTATTTTGAGCCACTTGTTGGTCAATTTGATTGGTAAATAAATCTAACAAAAAATAGTAATGAATTTGGTAAATATAAGTGGTAAAGTAGAAATTGATTTAAAGTAATAATAGACTCTATGTTAGTGAGAATAATCAATTAGAAAGTAATGATATAATTATAAATTTATTTATTTATGAAAAAAAATAATTAGTAGATATAATTTGATATATTTTTTTTTGCAAAATATAAACTTTTAGATCAATTTTTATATTTGAAAAATCCCAAATCATGATTTAATGAGATTTAATTTGATAAAATCAGCTTGATATCGCGCATTCAAATGGTGAGTTCATCTTATAATTTCATATTGCGATTTCACATCGCATATTCAAACACAAGAAAAAAATATTTTATTATATATATCTACGGTTGAATTTCTTCAATATACAAGATAACTATAAAATCTTAGATTTACTACTAGATCAAAATATACATACATTATGAAAATGTATAAATAGATGGACACTCCTTATACAAAGTATTACGTAGATTCCTTCCAACGGCAGCTAGTTCAACAGCTTATTTGGAAAAATTCAAAAAAGAAAATTGAATTGTACAACCACAAATATTATTAAACACCATATAATAATGCATGAATCAAACCAAATAATCCACGTAATGCATTATGAATGTACTACTCTCTCTCTCTTCAAGCTGTATTATATATGGAAAAAGGAATAATATTTAATGTTGTAGACTTGTAGTATATAATTTGTACGTGTTGAAATATATAATGCAACAATATATCTCATTATTACTCTAATAGAGATATAACAATTATTTTGTTTATTTTATTGTGGTTTTAATATATTTTTATTATTATTTTCAGTTTGATTTGTTTATTTTTTTTATATTGCAACTCCTTTTGTATGAATTAATGTTGACTCCTAGTGGCCGTGAGACTCAAATATTAGATATTTTTTTATTTAAATTCATATTAAAACGTGTGATATTATCTTATCTAAAAAATTAAAATTTATTTATTCTTGATGTCTATGGACAAGAACGGAAGTAAACTTTAATACAAAAGAAAATTTTGGTCCAAATTGAAAAAAATAAATATATATATATATATATATATA
>NC_028642.1:60137287-60153400 GCF_001406875.1 Solanum pennellii
TATAAAAAAAAAAAAACCAAATTGTATGTTTAAACATAACTGTAACTTCATCTAAAATGATTTCATATAATTATTTTCTCTCAAATGCCCAAGACTCTTAGTACATAAACACAAATAATTAAATTCTTCAATTAAATAACGGATCAATAATGACTATTTTGATTATTTTTTCTCTTATTTGTGGTACCTAGCAGACGCCAGTTGTGATAGACAAAAAATTAAGATTGGGTCATTTCTATAAAGATTGATGAGACAATTGAAATAAATTGATCATATGATTATAAGATCTATCGAGGAAAATAGCTGGAGTAAATAGCAAGGTCATGTATTTTATCATAATGAAGTTGGTAGATATAAATTATTTTAAAATTATAGATTTTCTGTAATGCAATAAATACATGAAAGAGTCTAAACTTTATATATTGAAGATATAATGCATATTTATTTATTCAATTAACTTAAATTATAATTGAAGAAAGGCAAAAAGTAAAAGAAAAAAAAAGATAATTTAGTAATATTAGCATTATTTGGTAATGGTAAATTATTTGTTGATTTAATAACCGAATTAAGATTTTAAATTACGAATATAAGATTTCAGAAAAGAAAAATGACTATTTTTTAATAAATTATTTATATATATTAACTGTATTTCTAAACACAAATACAAAATCCGAATCAAATGAAAGTTGGGGAAACATTATTTAGACAAACTTGTAGCTCCGCTACTATTTGTTATTTGTTATAGCAGATTAAATTAAATAATGTATTTGTTTTAAAATAATTTTATAATAAATTTAATTATGCGCTATAATTATAATTCGTAGATATATTTGAATAGTTGAATTATGTTTGTATAAATTTGAAAAAATGAATTTATACAAACACAAACATCTGAACTTTAAATAGTTATACAAATTAAATCATGCAAAATTATATTATATAAAAGTTATACAAAATTATAATATACAAATTTCAGATTATACAAACGTGTAAATTATATAAATTCAAAACCTCAACCCATATAATTATCATTAAATAATGATTGCGAATGATAATTAACAAAAACTATAGCTATATAATAATTAATTAATTAATATATATTTGCTTAATCATGTAATTTCTAATTATACGAAGAATATATCTCAAAAGTTAAAAAAAAAAGATTTATATATTTTTCATATTGAGACAAAGCCAACCTTTTTATTACTACTTTCAAATCATGTGATAAAATAAAACAAAACTGCAATTATAACCCTAATGCGAACACATTTATCCCAACAACAAAACATTATCACTTTATTATTATTGAAGTCATTTTTCTTCATTTTCTTTTTTCCCTTTTCCTTATTATTAAAGTCACTATATATTCATGCAAAGTGAAATTTTCAGGTCCATATATTCTTTGAATCTTTTAACAAAGACTAGTATGATTAGGGTCCACTAATGTCATCTTCTAATCTTAATTTTTGTGTACATACAAACAATCTTAATTATTTATGATGTGGGATGATTCCATGTAATGACACTTGATAGTTTGTCGTTATTTTTGTAATTATTGATGCTACCTTAACCAACAAGACAATCTTTCATTTAAAATGAAAAATGATGTTTGAGAAAATTCTCCCAAATTTTGAGTGATTAATGTACTTAAATTGCTTTTCCCTTTGGTAAACTAAAATTGGGCAACTTACAAAAATCACATACTTTTAAGGTAAAATTATAATCTATCCCTTAAAAGTTTATAATTACAAAAAACCCCTCAAAACAGATACGATAATGTAAGCGTTGATGTATTAATCTAATGCACGAGATACATTAATCGTTAAGTAAGATACATTACATTTTATACATGATACACTAATTTAATGCGCGAGGTACATTTTATACATGATACACTAATCTGATGCGCGAGATACACTAATGTGATGCACGAGATACATTAATTTAATGCGCGATATACATTAATGTGATGCACGAAAATCAGGAATTTTGGAAATTTATAAAATTTACGAGGGATAATGATAATAAGTAAGCTAAAAGGTGGAATTTCCATAATTAATCCAAAATTTAAACCATTTTTGTTATTTTTACTTCACTTTATTACCTTCTTCTCTCATATTAGTTGTCCATCATTTTTTAAAAAATCATAAATAAAAATAGATAGTTTACTAATTTTATTCTTTAATAAACTCCTAACAAACTCCTATAAACTTTCAAAAAGAACTAGTGATGAGGATAAAATATTTAAAAAATCATAAATAAAAATAGATAGTTTACTAATTTTATTCTTTAATAAACTCTTAACAAACTCCTATAAACTTTCAAAAAGAACTAGTGATGAGGATAAAATAATTTATTTATTGATTAATTTTATGATGGCGTGGACGATCAATATGAAATGAAGGAATTATATTACTATGTGTTAGATGAAAGGATGCATCCTCTCGATTGATCTACGCATGTTCTTTTCTTTTTTTAGGTTATTATCTATCTTTTTTAAATTGTTCAATTATAACTTTGAACATTATCCTTTTGAACGTTAGTAGATTCGAATGTAATATTTTATTTTATCAATCTTATTAACAAAATTTATAATTATCTAACGTTTATAATAACTTATAAAATTTTATATTATTATTTAATATTTTAATTTATTCAAAATATTTTTTTATATCGTAATTTATAATATTTATAAATTACCAACAAAAAACATAGGATTATTTGTCAAATAGTTATTAAAAAAATGAAAAATATGTGATTAGTACATCTATGGGCTAATCTATTATTTCCATCATGTTTGGGGTTACGTGGATGGCATATATTATACTATGATCATTAATTTCTCCAAGCAAAATATTCTAAAAATATTAATATTAGTTTCAGAAGTGCACGGAACACTTGCAATGATTTTGGATGACAAATCTATCAAATCACGTTAAAAATAACTATACATATAATGATTCATAATGATAAATAAAAGGGATCCCTAAATAAACTATACAGTAACTCCAAAATAAGAAAAATAATCTGGATTTGAATTTTGAGAGTTTGTAAATGATTTGATTGTAACAGCTTGTATGAGTTGTTAGACTCTCACACGATATGAACTTGTTTCTATTTTTGGAAAATTTATCTTAAATTAACTTAGAATTTTTAATGACGTTTTTAGGATTTTTTCGAGTTCACGTAAATATATACTTTCCTTTTAAGATTAATAGTAGAGTTGTATTTTTAAAAATAATATTTAAATATAGATGTGTCATATGTGAATCCAACTCAAAGTATCATATAATACGATGATGGTTGGATACACCTCTCCCAGTGATATAAGAACTTAAATTTTATATATTTATTTTGTTATTGTTTTTTTGAGATAAATAAAAATTGGATAACATATATTTAAGTGGTCATTGGTATTACTTTTTTGACTTCTTTTTCATTAATTTATATTTAATTTTTATAGAAAATTTAAACCGTTTAGAAATTAAATTTTTTTAGCATTATATATATATATATATATATATATATATATATATTGTATAATTAAACAAATGTGTATGTTAAAGTTAATAGTGATAGATTATATAGCATGAAATCAACAAATTCAATCAATCTTAATACCTTTGATAGAGATCGAAATATATATAACTTATATAATATAAAGAAACACAATTTGAATAGATAAAATCTGATTTTTAACCTCCAATTTTAGAAGTTTAACGAATGCAGTAATAAAAACCTAAAATTCAAATCAATAATTTAATCTTTGTTGACACCCAATTTTGACCCTCTCCGATAGGAATTGATTCATGAGCTTCTTAAATTTTCCAAGCAACTTAAAATAATTAGTTTTATATAAGAAAAAAGAAAAGAAAAAAAAAAGAAAAAGAAAAAAAAGGTTTGCGTTATTTTGAATAGTTTTGTCATTTCTTATAACTTTTAGATAATATATATATTTTACATAATTACGTATATAATTAGTATATTTTATGATTATTCAAAAACCATCTCAAAAATATTTTAATTTTAGTAAGTATTCTATTAAACTAATTTTACAATTAAAATAATTATTTTATTTTGTTAAGATTAAGAAGCTCATTAATTAATTTATATTGATTCCGACTACTTAGTTATTAGTGAAATCCTTAAACCCATTTGGGACATTTACACAAATTCCCTTTTATTCTCAATTCCCTAAGCCCAATTCGGAGGCCCAACACCCCCCTTTAATTTAAAAACCCAACACCTTTAATTTCAGCCTACCTCCATTCAAATCCCTCTCCCACCCACAAATTAACCCAGGCCCAACACTCATCTCAATTCTCGGCCCAACATTCCTTTTTTTTAACCCAACCCAACACTCAAGCGGCCCAAACATTTAAAATACCCAACCCATCCTACCCGACCCAAACCCTTGACCCGCCGACCCGACCCAGACCTTTTTCCCCTTTCTTCCTCTTCACCCAACACCCACGCGTTCCCCAGGAAACAAAACCCAGCAAAAGAACAAAGCCAGCAGCCGCGAATCCCAGAAAAACGCGACAAAATTCCCCAAATCCACCCCGCGTCTCCCTCCCACGCTCTCTCCCTCTCTCTCCTCCTCTCTCACGCGACCCGTGCAACGGCTTTGGAGCTGTTTCCTTCTGCAAAGCGTACGTACGCGCAGGCCTGGCAGCAAGGAAGGCTGCAAGCTCAACCTTGCGATGCGGATTTGCGCCACGACGCTCGCAAGTACTACGAACTCATCTCGACCCTCCACGCCTGCTTCCAATCCGTTGCAATCTTGGCATCAAAGTGGCATATTCCTTCAGATGCGGATAGGGTTTGTTTTTGAATTCGAAATGGGCCTAAAATCTCGGCCAGCCCTCTCCCCCAGAACCCTGATTCTTCCTCTTCTATATAAACCCCCTTCCTTCTCCAAAAAGCGGGTTTAGAAAATGGGAAGTGAGAAATTGGGTTGGGATTTTTGATTAAGACATTATTTTGAAAGAGTTTCTGGTTAGAGATTTTGTCAAGAAAATTTCAGAAAGGCAGAATTGGGGTTAGATTTTTTCGTGAATAGAAAATGGGAAGTTAGAAATTGGGTTGGGATTTTTGATTAAGACATTATTTTGAAAGAGTTTATGGTTAGAGATTTTTGGATTGGAGTTTTTGGAGATTGGGAAAAAATTTTCAGTTAAAAAAATTTGGAGCAGTGAAAACTCGTGAGTTAAGAAATTTGCAGACGACACTGAATCCCGCCTGGCCTTCATTTTCTCTTCTTGTTTCGCCTCGTTGTTTGGGGTTTGCTGTCGAGTCGCTTCTCGAATCCAACTTCGGAGTGATATTCCGTCTGAGGGTGGAAGTCCGTTCGCGATCGTGTGGTGGAATAGTGTCGCGCCAGCTCATCGTCGTCCCCGTTCGCTGCACTTAAAGAGGTAACATCCATCTTGACCCTCGACTCTTAGTTGTACTCGTTGTTTGTACGTTAGTGTTTAGGTTGGTCCTAGCTGCTGTTGATTTGATGTAGTGCAGAAGCTGTTTGAAATTCGTTGTTGGTTTCTCTGTTTTGGCTTTGTTTTTGGCTTTCATCTTGATTTCTGTCTTCTCCCTCGATTGAGTATTGGCGTTTCAGCCCTGTTAGACTGCCTATAGGCAGCATGATACGTTGTTTTTTTTTGTGTCGATAATGGCCGTTGGTTCCTTAATAACATTTAATCGCAAAGGTGCATATTAAGATTGGTTGTCGTCTGGTTCGTCGGATGTTTTCGTTCTTTCCTTGGTTCATTACTGCCATATATGTTAAAGTTTGTTTGATTTCAAATGGGTTTAGCTTCGTGGACTAATGTATGAAGCGTAGCTATTAATCTTCAATCGTGCGAGTTACTCGTCTTCGAATATCCATGGAGACAGAGGACAGAACATGACCTGGCTGTTTTGTTTCTTTTGGAGTCTTCCTGCAACCTTTTATTTACGAATTAACACTGTTTTTTGTGAGATGAAGTATAGTTTTGAAATTAGGTGACATGAAGATTTGTTTGTTCTATTATGTTCTCATTCGATTTCTCAAGCATTTGTTGATTACAAGTAGTTGCAATCTGCTCTTCCTAGTTCAAGTTGGGAAGGGATTTAATACCCATTGCTATTTAAACTCTTTTGTCCATTAGTTGCTACTTTATTTCATTCTTCTGGCTTGTCTAAAATAGGCAGTCCTCGTTGTGGTTGTGGTTGTCCTTTGTTAAAACAATTTAGTTGGATCTTAATCATCTTTAAGTGCAGCCTTACTCTCTCACCTTAAAAGTTAGCAAAATGAGTCTTAATGCGTTGCGCCATCTCTTTGTTTTTTCTTTTTTTTTTAATTTTTCTTTTTCTTCAACAATCCGTGTTTTGTTTATATGATTAATGAAAGGGTATGCTTGATAATTCTCCTTTAAGTTGCACTCTTCGTCTCCACTTTGTTATTCCTATGTTGGGTTATTAATTAATATGCTATTAACCTCAAGTGATTCAATGCATGCCTTATTTATTTTATTTTCTTTATCTATGTTAGTTGATTATGTACTCATTCCTTTGTTTTATTTTGTGGCATGTGAAAACTCCTCGTGAGCCCGTATTTTCGGGATTCCCTTTCTTTTCACATTCCGGAAGAGCCGTGAAGGCTCAATTCCTTCGTCGAGTCAAGGGCAAGCGTAGAAAGTCCGAATTCCATGAGGATTGAAGAAGAATCAAGAATGGATTAGAAGATTTCTTATTTATTTATGTCCTTTGTATTTTATTTGTAATGGGCATAAGCCCTTGTTGTTTCTTCTTTTATTTCCTCGTAATTATATCTGTATGTTTAGATTAGGACAGGTACAAAAATGGGTTAAAAAACCCAAAAGCGGGTGGGTTCGAGTTTCGGCCAAGGCGAACAGCATCCGAAACTTGGACCCGAATCTCTCTCTCTCTCTCTCTCTCTCTCTCTCTCTTTATTACTTGCTTACGTATTTGTTTTACTCGAATGCCGTTAGTTGAAGGTTAGAAAGCTCCAAACCCCTTCGAACGCCTTTTTGCTTTATCAAACTAAAGACTAAAAATTGAAGCTTTAAAACGATAAATGTTTAAAAATTTGAAGTTTGTTTAGAATTGAGGTTTAAAAGAGTTTAACTCTAACAAGAATCTTAAAATAATAAACATTGTAGAATTCGTAAGAAATTATCTAAGTAATATTCTAATAAGTTCAAAATAACAAAAGATTGCTAAAGCAAATTAATATAGTCAAATAAGTTAATCGCCGGAGAACCGTAGTTAGCGGAGTGTCTTAGGTGCCTTACACCTTCCTAAGACGCTAATAAGAATCCCGAACCCTAAAAAATATTTTCCAAAATGATTTTTCTGTTTAAGTTGTTTGGAAACAAGTTTTCTTAATTTTCTCAAAATTAAGTGGCGACTCCTAAAAGTCAAAAATACCCTTAAAAATAAAACAAACTCTTTCGAAATTATTTTTTCGATAAAACAATCTTAAATTTAAATTTTCATAATAGTCCTTTCAAAATATTGGATACACTTTGAGAAAGCCCTTCTAGCTAAAAGTAGTATTTTGGTGGTTCTTCCCTACATAATTAATAATATGATTTGGACTTATTATAGTAATAATTTGCATTAAGTTATTACTATTTTATTCACTTAAGCCCACAAATAGAACATTTCTTGTAAGATTGGCTTTTTAATGAAAGTTCCAATAATAACAACACTCCTTCTCTGTTTATAAATAATCTCATTTGTCCCTTTGAAATTGATAATTTATCAAACATGAATTGAATACTATTTATATTCTCCTCCCATTTTTTCTCCAAACTCCCAAAAAGATAAATTGTTGAACATATCTTCAACTCTTTTTTTTATTATTATTTATCATCAAAAAAATAAAAAAAATGGATTTAAGAGAAATTGGAGCTACACTTCCCCCTGGGTTTAAATTTTGCCCCAGTGATGAAGAGTTAATTTGTCATTATCTCTATAATAAAACTGCTAATGAAAAAGGATTGGTTCTTAATTTTAGTTTAGTGGAAATTGATCTTCACACTTGTGAGCCATGGCAGCTTCCTGGTATGTTTATTAATTTTATCTTCTTCTTAATTCTCTGAGTTAATTACTTTTAAAATGCAAATTTGTCTTAAATAGTAGTAATATATTGTGAGCCATGGCAGTCCCAGAATAAATGTTCCCATTAAGAATTCAAGACGAAATACCTAACTGTTTCAAGTTATATACTAATTATATCTTACAAATTTTTATTTATTTTTTCGGTGCTCGATTCTCAAGAAACATCTAATAAATAAGATTATGTTAGTAAACTAAAATGCACTACTAGAAAAAGTCAGAAAAACATAGAATTATCTACGGAATTTTTCGATAATTTTCTAGCTAATTCATGGTTAAATAACTTTTAGCTAATTAGATTTTTATATAATTTATGTTAATTCTTATCTAAATGGGATTAGTATGACATTTTGTGGTTTAACTACGAATTTTGTCTCCGTAGTTAATTCCTTGACTTTTTTATCGCGATGAACATGAAATGAGTTAAAACTAACACTCTAAGGGAATTGGAGTAGTGTTTAAATTTATCTGACTTGTTCTTTAACGTAACCCTTGTCTATTTTTTATTATTTTGTAATAATTAAATCTTATTTTGATGAAAATGTTGTTGATTAAATTTAGAGGTGGCAAAGCTCAACTCTAGTGAATGGTATTTCTTCAGCTTCCGAGATCGAAAGTACTCTACTGGATTTTGGGCGAATCGGGCCACAATTTCGGGTTATTGGAAAGCTACGGGTAAGGATCGAATCGTGCTCGATCCTCAAACCAGTAATGCTATTGGGATGAGAAAAACTTTAGTCTTTTACAAGAATAGAGCTCCTAATGGCATTAAAACAGACTGGATCATGCATGAATTTCGACTTGAAAATCCCCATATACCCCTTAAGGTAAGTAAATATCGTTGTTATCCGATTACATACTAATTAATGATTATTCACAAACTATTTATAATTATAAATAAGTTTACGTTATCTTTCATAATTTTAATATATTTGGAGACATGTGTACAATGTTTAAATCTTGAAAATAAGGTCGTTGAAAGAAGTTTTTCAAAAATATTAAAAAACAAGTATAATTGATTTTGAAACAGGTTAAAGTATTTGTGGATTGAATAACGAGCTTCCATATTATTCACATGTTAAATTACTCGAAATAAACTAACTTTTACGGAAAATTTCTTAGAAACCTCCTGGTTAGAAACAAGACAAAAAAAAGAAGAAGAAGAGGAATTATTAAAATAATGTTGTTTAACTTTCTTGTTCTTGTGATAATTGAACAGGAAGATTGGGTATTATGTCGAGTATTTTACAAAAATAAAGGTGAGAACAACAACAATTGTACAAACAAACTTAGCTCACAAAACAAGTGTGAGGCAATTGTCACTTCTTCAAATGTGTCACAATCTCCTATCTATATGAACCAACATTCATTGAATTGTGACATTAAATACCAAAACTCACCCCATCAAATTATCCAAAACTCAAACATAATACATCATCATTTGTTTGATTTATTAGTAAAAGATCATCTTGAAACAACTCGACTGACCGAGTGCAGCCAAGAGGATGATCAGTACGGATTGTTATTCGATATGGATTTTGAAGAATCGTATGTTCAAGATGAACAAATTCATTCTAGCCTCGAAGACATGAGATTCGATGATGAAAATAGCGCGATTTTAATTTGAATTGTTGATATGATTGGTAGCAATGATTAATTAGTAATTATATTATATATATGTTGAATTTGTGAAAGTTTCTTTCTAGTTTTTGTTTATGAATTGAGAATTGTAACAAGTTGATTGAATTTCTTCATTCTTTTTTTTGGTTCCCTCATTGATATCCTATGCATTCTTTTCCTAAATTCCTACAAAATTTGTACAATATTTAAATCATTTCTTCTAAAACTTTTATCGGCATTAAAATACTGGTAACTTATATTTTTATCCATATTCTGTATTACTCTTTAATGTATGCTCCTCATAACAAACAATTGTTTTGCTGGACATATTAATATTTTTGTATCATAATGTTCTACTAAGTTATGCCAACTAGACATAATTTCAATTGTTAAAGAGAAAAAGTTAAAAATCAACCAATTTAAATTTCAATTGTTAAAGAGAAAAAGTTAAAAATCAACCAATTTAACGTATGACCGAATGTTAAAAAGGGAAACTTACATAAATATACTATAATAAAAAAAATTAATATTTATAGCAATAACTTTTTTTTCACTTGACCACTTTTAATTCATTTATAATACAAGTTTAATACATATTACAAAGATAAATTTATTATTCAAATATAATACAAGTTTTAATGATGGATAATACATTTATCACACATTTTAATACACTTATAATACAATGTGACAATTTTTTACCAAATAAACAAAATATATTTCAAAAACAATTATAATTCAAATATATTGCATACATAATTCACTTTTAATAAATATTACAGATTTTATCACAATATTGCTATAAATGGTAATAAACAAAAAGTATCGCTAAAATCATTAATTATTTTTAAAAATGTATTAATACATCGTAATTTTTCCAATGTTTTAAATGTCTTTTTTTTTTTTATGAGTTTTAAATGTCACTTCGAACTCATTGTTCTAAGTTGGGCCTTCCTCACAAAAGCCCAAAATTTTTGTAGATAGATGACCCATTTTGAGAACTTCAAAACTTTCTAGTGTCTATGCTTTATGGACTTTTATTCCTAACAAGTTGCAAAACCCTACTAATTGTGTAGGATTCTATAAGTTCAACTACTAAATATTTTCGACATAGACAATAATATATAAATATATTTTAAAATAAGATACACATGATACAATCACACTCTTCTAAAATCATTAAATTATACTCCAAATTTGCCTTTGTAACTAATGAAACAAATTCAAAGCACAGTAAATAACAATAAATATCTTTGTTGTGCTGAGATTTAAATTTGTTCAGGACTATAAACACGTGTTTGAAAAGAAAAAAAACAGTAAATATAGTGTACCCTTTGAATATGTATATTTTCATTCTGAGTACTGTAATACATAGAGTTATTGCTATGAAATTGTGGTTGAAATAGTCAGAACACACTAAATTTTGATGAACTATTTCAATTAAAATAGAACAAAAAATGTACTTTCTTAACTACTCTAGTCCTACATCTCAGTATATATATGACAATAGTAACTAGCAAGCAACCAAACACAACCACCATAGTAACTTCATACTCTTCCCGTCCTAATTTATATGATATTATTTAATTTATCTAGAAGTCATTTTATTAAAATAAGAAATTTAATTTTAATTATTAAAACGTATCATTATTTATTTAGTTGATGTTACCTTCACATATTCATATTTAAAGTGAATTGGTCAAATTTAATTTTATATCTAAAACTAAATTTTGTTGAAAGTCAATATATATATAAGTCAAAAAATGCAATTTATAGGTAAGTTAAACGTCAAATCGATATATATGAAATGTGAAGATTAAAATTCACATATCTGAAGTTGGATACGAAGTGACTAAACATTAAATATTTTGTAAATTCTAAACTTTATCTTATAAAAAAAAATACATATGTGACTTGTCCCACTAATTTGTTGTTGTGAGAGCATTGAAGTTCCCAAAAAATGAGGACCGCTCAAAGTGGAATGAGGCGAAAATGGAGCCCACGAATCTCAGTGTATGACCCGACCCCCCCTTTTGGGCTGGCGACTAACTGTGGGCTTTGCTTTGCTTTGCTTTATGTGGGTCTCGTTTTGTACGGTCCAATATCGGGGAATTAGCGGGGATGAGCATTCGATTCTTCGATTTAGTTCTTTAATTTTTCAGTATTGAAGAAATATGTATCGTATATCAAATTCATTCGGTTTAGTTTAATTTAATTTTTTCTACTCTGATTCGGTTTAATTCTATATTTTTAAATTGATTTTTGTCGATGAGAACGAAAAATAAAGTAGGACAAAATCAAAGTATGGATACTTCAATTTTATAAGCATGTTAACGAATGATGTGTCTTGCTATAGAATACTTATTATGTTAATTAAAAAATTATATTTTATCTTTATTAAGAATATTGCGTCTTCAATCACTTTTCGAGAAAAACAAGGATTGAGACTGATTCCTCTTACATAACGTACATTGATAAGAATATGTTTTGGTTTCTCTTGGAAATTGAAACTTGTTGCTACTTTGATTTGGTCATTAATAATTTAATAGTTAGTTGACTTTTTATTTTTAATTGTTGCTATATATATTATTATTATTATTTTAAATAGAAGTTCGATTCTTCGATGCGTCGAAATTTGAAAACTCCTACACCAAATACCGAATAAAAATTTAGATTTTAAAAAAATAAAATTGACACCAAATCAAAAAATCAAATTAATTCAGTTCAATTTGATTTTTTTGTTATTTATTGTCTACCTTAATTGGCTGTCGATCTTATAAACGAAATATTACTTTACTTCGTTAAACATTAGCAATAATTTATAAATTTATAAATCATGATCATTATTCTCCCAACACATATAAATTTACTTATGAATCTTAAATCATGATCACACCACAAATAAATTTGTTTCTGTCGAATTTTAATTTTTTAAAAATTCGAGACATAACTTGAGATACATAATAATATAAAATATAATGACATAATACATAAATATGTAATCTTCTTTTTATTTGACATAATACATATACGTAAAATTTTTATGTAGCATATGATATTTTACAGGTATTATGTTTGAAGTCAAGTTAAATTAATTATACTAAGCAAACAAATTATTTACCTCTAATTAGGGGTGTGCAAAAATTGAATCCACCCATAAATCGAAACGATAAAAGTGTTATTGATTTATTGTTATTGATTATGAATTAATGATTTTTAATGGTTTTGTAAAAAAAAATTATTGGGTTATCGATTCGATATTGATTAAAATATTGGATAGACCGGCAACCCATTAAGACTAGTAATTTACTACTTTTACTTGTACATAAATATTATATATTAATCTTAATACCTGAGTAGTTACTATATCTGTCCTTTATCATTCAATTCATGTTTCACAGTAACTTTGAGTTCACAATTTCACATTATAAAAAATATTAAAGTCTAAAATAAGAATGATATTCTTCTTAATTACTTTTTTTGTGTTACGCTTGTATAGTTTTTTTTTCCATGTTTGTTATTATTGTTTCTATTTTATGAGCATTTTTAAAATTACATTACAGTGTTTTCGCATCAAATTTCTTAGAAAAGTCATATATTTGTTTTACAAGTATATATTTCTAATATAAAAATAAAAATCAACACAAAGTAAGGACAAAAATGGAAATAACCCGAAAAAGTTGCATGAATGATGAATTGGATTGGGTGAAGAAAAATCCGAAAACAGTAGGGCCCACTACTCAACATGATTCGGGTACGGATTTACTGTACCCGACACGAATGACAGGGATGCACGTGGAATCATATACGATGGGTCCCACCCTTTTCGTCAAATGGAACGTCCCATTTGAGTTGACTGCTGAATGCACCATTTTCGTACCCACCCTACTCTAACTTCTACAGTATAATATATTTAGGCACCATACTATGCAAAAGTTATCACCATAATAATGGATTAGGTTAATCGTTTAATTTATTAATTAGAGATTTCGATTTTAAATTTTTAATAAAAAAATTTATTCTTGATTGACCTTATTCAGTATGATTTCAAATTCTTAATAAGAAACTTCACTTTTGATTGACCTTATCCATTACAAATACAATACAGATTAGTTGGAGTGTCAGACTACAAGTCAAAGATATGCAAAATTTCCTACTATTAAATATAATTAGATGAATATTGTATATATAGGTAATTATAAGTGTTAGCTAAAGGTAAGATCACATGTAAAAAAAGTAAAGACCGACAAATCATTGGTGCTAATGCATATACTAGCTAAAGATAAAGATATGATGTATGGAAAACCCTAAAATAACCCTTAATTTAAATGAAGAAGTGATGATAATAATTTATACAGCTAACCTCGTTTTGGTTGAAACTAAGGTGTAATAATTATATATATACTGTATTTTAGTAGCTCTCACCTGACCATTTTTGTTCTGAATCTAATATTAATGAATAGTTAATGATTCTTTTAAAACATAAATATTATTATTGTGTTCGGGTATAAATATACTTTTAACTTCACCCTACTTCTCAACCAAAAGATCCTTAAATATGATTTTTTATTTGTTTCAATTTTTTTTTTAACTTTATACTAAATTAAAATGAAAAAAAAAAAACATCTATAAAGCTAGAGACCCTCTTTTCTTCCTGTAGAAACAGTTGCAAAAATTTATAGTAAAATGCGAGCTTTGATTTTCTGTCCCCTACTACATAAGAGTTACACAATATATATATAATATATTTGTTGTTTTGAATTTATGTGTATTCTCTCCCTCTCTCTCTCCAATGTGTTTCATAGACCTTTCTTAAGGATTCAAGTAATTGAAACATTAATTTCATGAAGCACTGTTTACTTTCCTTTTCTACCTCACTTGAAAAGAATGTTCCCTTTCTTTTTAGAAATATTTAATTTTTAACTTTTCAAATAACAAATTTAACATTACTAAATTAAAGATATTTTGATATATTTAACATATTTTTAATTTTAAATTATAATATTTAAAAGTTCTACATTATTTTCTTATCCACATATCAAATTAAAATATGTCAAATAAAGTAAAATTAAAGATATTTTAAATAAAGCATATATAAGATAAAGTGAAAAGACCGATATGTCACCACACAAGTTTAATTTATTAAAACTTTTGATTTGGTCACTACTTTAATCTCAAGTTAATCCCATGGTTTTGCGCGGCCTGAAGGTATGCTGCTGAATCGTCATAACTCAAATGGTAATGCACCTTTACCTTTTAGAGGGAAAACAAAAACAAAAATAAAACAAGTGATAGTGAGCTAAATATATATAAAATATTCTGCAAAAAAAATATTAAGAGTAAATTATATAGGTATTATGGAGTACTCTATTAAAATTATGATCACGACTATTGTAATAGGATCTCTCGTCAAATATTAGTACTCTATATTGGTAGCTTTACAAGTCAAGTAACTCATTGATATTTATAACATCAATAACATGTTTTTCAATCTCAAACAAGTTGGAATTAACTAAGTTTTTTCCTATTTCAACAAAAAATATTTAACTATTCTAACTTTTTTCCTTTATTTTATTCTTTATATGTAAATTAAATCATGTTATGATATAGTTTGAAAAATCTCATAATCTTGGCTCGGCCTCTGCTAGCACTAAGTCTTTATCACATATAATGAGCAGTTTTTGCTTAAGGAAAACAAAGACCATATTCCAACTTTCACTTCTAACCGAGTAATTAGAGAAATTTCAATTAAAGATACTAGGATTTTGCTTTATTAATGTGACCCTGATTTCTCTTTACTGTCCAGCTTAAATTGCCTAGACTTTTCAAAATTGTTATTATATTTGTGTTGGATTTTCCAATATAAACTAGAAGATTGACACACACTCATAAATATTGTTAAAGAATTCAAACAATATATATAGGTAAAATTTAAGTTTTAAGTGTAACATTATATTGCTATGTTGCAATTTCATTAACGTTTTTATAAGAAGGATGACAATCGACAGACCTATAAATCTCTCACACATATAAATATAAATATATAGCTAAATGAACATGTCTAGTATAAGAGCATGCAACAATTGGAAAGTACGTTAAGAGTATGTTTGGTACGAAGGAAAACATTTCTGGAAAATGTTTTTTAATTTTCCCATATTTGGTTGGGGTAAAAGTTTTGGAAAATGTTTTTCAAATCAACTCATATTCCTCAAAATTAAGGAAAATGACTTGCCTTCAAAAATTAAGAAAAACATTTTCCATAACTTTCCTTCAATTTCAAATTACATTTTTTTTTGGGAAAGACATCAATTTTAAAAAATATTTTCAATTTCAAAATTTTTATTTTTTCACATGATCCTTGACCTTCCCCCC
>NC_028642.1:60154254-60180149 GCF_001406875.1 Solanum pennellii
CCCCCACCCCCACCCCCACCCCGAAAAAATAATAATTTTGATTTTAAAAAATATTTTCAGTGTCATAAATTGTTTTTTACTTTAGTAAAAATAAAAGATGTCTCTCAAAAACATTTTTTATTCATAAATCAAACACTAAAAATTATTTCCGGAAAATATTTTCTACTCACCAACCAAACGTGAGAAAATAAGTCCAAAATTTACTTGTTTTCCAGGAAAACATTTTTTAGGAAAACATTTTCCATGGAAAACATTTTTCTCCCTACCAAACACACCCTAAAGCTGTAAAAATTGGAAACCGGAAGATCTAACAGAAGAATATATATTATGAGGTCTTATATTTAAATTTTTTTAGAAATAAAAACATAAAGTAATTCTTTTCGTAAAATTAGTTGCGCATAAACTTATGTCAAACACCATGACTATAAGTTATTTCTATTATTTTTGCATATATTAGCTCGAATCTTATATTATTTTCATGGTTCCAAACTTCCGGGACATTTGCTACACAGGAATAAGGGATAATAAGTTATTTATCATGCCTTTGATTAGCGGAATTAGTCAGTAATGAAATTATGTTATCATGTGATGTCACTATCAAATTCAATTAATAATATTGTGTATATATATAAAATAACTTTATCTATCCCAATATGCCAATTATACCCATACAAACAACCCCTTACCATCAAATTTTAGCATTAATTAACACATGGTGGAGAGAAATTAAATTTTTATATATATAAAATGTTGGATCTTCGTTTAAATTTTTGGCATATTTATTGTCTAGAGTAACTAACACTTTTGTATCTCATGAAATCATTATACCAAAATCTATTCGATTGATGCAAATAAATGGTAATTAGTTAAAGAGTATAATAATTAAACGTTCAGCTTCACCTGATGGTGGTGGCGATGAGAGTGGCAGTTGTACTGACGTGGACAACTGTTGCGGTGGTGGTGGTGGAGTTGGAGGTGGGCGTTTCCGTTTTTTCTTCTTCTCGTAACTAACTCCCCTCGCTTTGGACTGCAAATCACGAACCTCACGAAGATAAAGCCTAACAGCACGAGCACCAAATGGGTTCGTTTCCGGCTTCCCTCCATTTTCTTCATAAGCCGCTCTAAGTCGTCCTACCAGTGCGTCAAGGCTCCCCCAAGCTTGCTTTAGCGGACACGGACACGGTGCTGGCGGATTCGGATGCCCATAAAACGGACACATCTGGAGAAAAAAAAATCACAAACAGTGAAAAAGTGTAATACTTAACTTTATATATGTATATATATGCATTGGAAATTTGAAATTCAAATTTATAAGCTTTAAATTTTTTTATTATATATTTGAAAATTACTAAATATCACAATTGAATATTTAAAAGCGAAAAAGTTAACTTTCAAAATTCACATAAATTGAATTGAGAGAGTAAGATCAACAGATGCAGATGTTTATGAGTTTCATCCGTAACAATAGATTAATACACAGTTATAATTGAGTTCGATTGGAATACTTTTAGTTATTTTAAAGATATCGGAAGAAAAAGTTACTGAATATATATAATCTTACCGGAGTATGAACTTTGGTCTTGCCGAATTGATCAAGGTAACGAAGGAATTCAAGTACGTGAGCACCACTGCATCTAGAGAGCGTGAGTGGAGGCCTGTGGTTTCTCAGGTACTGACCAAACGTGTTCCAATCCCGCCGCTTCTGATTTTCGTACCTGCTACTTGAGCTAGCTGGTGCCGGTGTAGCAGCAGATGAAGAAGAAGCAGAAACAGAAATTATCTCGATATTGTTAACTGTTTCGATGTTGATTTTCTCGCGATGATGATGATTCGAACTTTCAACTAATTCCGTAAAAGAAGCCATAAATAGGATCGATCTCTATCTTCCTTGTTCTAGATCGGTCGCTTTATTAATTTTGTTACTGTTCATAATCACAGTAACAAAATAAAGAAATATTCGTTTGTTTGAACAATACTAGCAAAAATTGGAAGAGTACTGGTATAGCTAGCTTTGTTTTTTATCTGAAAATGATCAATACTTGGTACTTTTTTTTTGCTAAAATTGGGGAAGCAAAGTTTTTTTGGTATTAACGGGGTAGAGAAGGGGAAGAGTACTGTTTGTTTAGGGTTTATATGGAAATGAAGTGGAAGGGAGTGAAAATATAATGTGATATAAAGGGAGTAGGACATGCTGTTTTCTTCCATTTATCATAAGTACTAAAATGCCCTTGTTACATGTGAGAAATTAAATACTACTGTTTTATAATTAATTACTCCCATCAATAACTACTACTCCTATAAATTTATTATTTATAATAAAACTTGATATTTGGTTGACAATTATGGACATGATGGACTTTTTCTGTGTGTTTAATCACCTTAGCTTATTGAAAATCTTTTGGATCTAACTAGTTTAGGTTGCAACACTTTGAAATTAGAAAAAAAGGTGTATGTTATACATTAGATATTATGGTAAGATGGATATAGTTGTTCTACTATTAATACAAGTTTTTTGGTTCAAGTTTGGGAATAAAAAGAATTTTAATTAGTAGCATGGTGAGTGTTTTTTTTTTAATAAGCTGTCTGCGACAGAAATTCTATCAAATGAAGAAAAAAAGAGTTATTTGTATGGGTACGCTCTTTATTGTCAATTTTCAAATTCACATATTTGATTAAGAATGGAGTTGAAATAGTATTCTCAAGTTCAAACATTAGTACTAATAAAGAATAACTTAATAAAAAAAAAATTTCACACGAATTTATCAAGCACGGATCATAGTTAATTGTTAATTAGGTTAGTACATTTTGAATGTTAAATGAGTAAATTAAAGAAAACTATATATGATTTTCTCTTAATTAACATCTTAAATCACATGAAAAATACAGTGAAGTTGTTTGTGAAATTATTTTAATAAAATATAAAGTGTTCGAGATCAATAGTTTTTACAAATTGCTTTATTTTCTGTCGTTCATATTAAAGACCAAACAAAAAGTTTTATAGCTGGCTAATTAATTAATTAACTAATTATCGTATCTGAATTTACGCCGAACGAGCCATGCACTGTTACGACTTACGTACGTACTTCCAATCACCTAATTTCCTCTTATATTCTCTCCACCCTTTTAGCTCTACTCATTTTATGTTTAGTGAAATCGTATGACTCAATAGAGTTGAAAGAAAATTAAGTGTAAGCAAAATTTGTTATTATATCTGAATTAGAGAATTTTATTCTAAGGAGGTAATTATTCTCTCAATTATTTTAAAATATTTAATTTTTATATTAGTATTATATATGTAGGTTAATTGACCAAATTCATATTATATCATACTTAAAGTCTTTTTATTGTTGTAGATTTTTCTATTTCGTTTGATTTATTAGTATTATTATTAACTTATGTATGTTGCAATGAAATGATTCATTTTTTGACTAGGTAAATACTCCAATTTACTTGTGGTTTGATTAATTTAATTTACTACATATTATTATTTCTCATACTTTATAATTTAAGATAATAATAAATTTAATGCAATCCATCCTACGAGTATTATGTGAGAATATGCAAATTTTATTTTATCTTGTGAGAATATAGATATTGTTTCTGAAATTTTTTAACTTAAATATATCATAACAAAACTCAATCTTAAATTTGCAACTATATGTTAATAGAGTTTCGTCATCAATCAAATTTTATGGATGTAACAAAAACACGAGTATTAAAATATACATTTGCATCATTATTAGTTCAATAGTTTGGAAATATAAATACTAAGTACAAATAGAGTAATTTTTAATCCATTGTAGTAAATAAATAAAAAGACTAGACCCCTGCTCTAGCCCTAACTCGTTTATTGGTTTCCAACCCACCATTTATAGGTCTGCAATTCACACTTGTTGATCACGTGTACAAGTATTTAATTGATAGGCCAATGTCACTCTCTTAAACAACTGTTATGAATAACACTTTGAGCTACCATTCGTAGTAAAATTTAAAAATTTATCTTCAAATAATTATTTGATTAAAAAATGAAAATCTAAGTTCAATATCTTACTTCTACATATAAAACTTAAATTAAGTAAATGCACACAATTTCAAATTCTAAAAAGCATAACTTCAAAAACTCAAACTTTTAAAGATTCAATTTCAAAAAACATGCATGGCCAAAAGCATATTTTGAATTTATATTAAAGTTTATTGAAAACAACCTAGCTCTCTACCTCGTACGATAGGGATAAAGTTTTCTTTACATTCACTCTTCACAAATCCAATGTATAATTTGAAAGATTATAACATTTGAGCATATCATCCGAGGACCGGGTAAGAAAAATCATAAAAAAATAAAAAACATAACATCAAGTTATATGTACAAACAACATATATTTCTAGTGAAATTTCACCAAGTGAATGATAATTGAATCACAATAAACAACATATGACAAGATTTATAAGGATACAATCAGTACTCGTACGAACACTTATGGACAACACTCTACCTTTACTAACCTTCTATATATCCTATTATGCGATCCTCATTCATAAAGATGCGTCATGCATGTTCTATCTAATCAATTCTCTCATATACATTTTTAGCCTACATTTACCCTCTAATTAAGTACCCTCGATAACCTTCTCTCTTGGGAATAGTTTGTATGGCAAGTTTTACTTGCACATTTACTTTATTCATCGTATGACAATGAAATTACACTTCAAATATTCTATCTTGATCATATGTACTCAACCTAAACCCTTTGAGTTCATAAGTTTGTCTCTAAGCAATATGCAGGATAGCATTAACTTTATTCAATGTCTCATTAATCAGTAACATCTCATCAACACATGACATACATCATGAAATCTCATTCTAAATGGTCATCTCAAATGGAAGTACTTTGAGTCTCCTCCTATCATTCTAACTTGAGTCTTGACTCCATCATACATGTCATCTATAGTCTCCCTAATATAGATCATTAGGACATTCAGAGGCGGACTCACACTATGTATATGGGTGTATGCATGCATCCGCTAACTTCAGAAAAATATGTATATATGTATATCTATTTCGAAAATCTTGTAAAATTAGGATATTATTAAAGTGCACCCATGAAAAACATAGAAGTGCCCTTGCGCTATTGGTACAAGCTAGAGATACCACCCTTGAGACTAGAGTTTGAATCTAACTAAAGCCTTTTTTATTGGTTTTATTTTAAGTTTAGCTTAGAGCTCATATTTAATTTGAGCTATGTTTATATTGATGGACAAAGCCTTTTTTTTTATTGTTTTTATTTTAAATTTAGCTTAGAGCTTATATTTGAGCTATGTTTATATTGGTGCACCCCAAGTTTTTATTTTAAACTTAGCTTAGAGCTCATATTTGAGCGATGTTTATATTGGTGCACTTAAAATTTTCAAATTCTCAATTCTCCCCTGAGGATAACATCGAGACTGTCTATACCTTTACTAGATCAATGAACACTATATGTAGGTCCATCTTTCTTCTTCAAAATTTTTTTATCATTTTTTTCGTACTTGATGGATGACTTCAACAATCGATTATCCTAACATGAATCTGAATATACTCCTAAGTAATTTATTTTTAATAAGGCTTGCACTATATATATATATGTGTGTGTGTGTGTGTGTTAGAACAAAAAGGTGATATATATAGTAATTAAAAGAAAAATTGTAAATTTTTTACCATTTTAATTTTGAGAAAATGGCCAAAAGCCCCTTCAATCTCTAGCCAGATTTCCAACTACACACCTTAATTTTACGAGAGTCCTATCACCCCTTTGAACTGTCTAAAACTGAAATAGTTACACCCTTGAAAAGCCACAACCACATCTATATTGATCCGTGAATTTCACGCGTTCGACATGTGGAAATTTAATTAATTTATTATTTTTTTCAATTTTCGTATAATTCCGTTCTCTTTTTCCTATATTCTTCCAATTTCTTCAAATCCTAAAGCAATTTCTTTCCCAATTCCTTCAAATTTCTAAAGTAACTTCACCATTACTTTAAACACCAAAGTACATCAAAATTGAATTATGAGGAACAAGACAGAGATGAGAGGAGGTGTGGGAGTGTTTTTACTGGTGTTTTGAGTTTCGCCGGAGGCGACGACAATGGTGGCGTTTCATCGGAGGCAGTGACAATGGTAGCATTTCGTTGGAGGCAGTGACAATGGTGGCGTTTCATCGGAGGCAGCCACAATGGTGACGTTTCGTCGGAGGAAGCAACAATGGTAGCTTTTCACTGGTAGCAGTGGAGAGAGGAAAACTAAAAAAAGTGAGGGGAGCGCAATAGAGAGGAAGAACAAGTGCAAATTCTCTCCGGAAAAATGAGGAAGAAACTTGTAATTGGTTGCTTGAGATTTGAGATTGATAATTAAAGGATCTATAAAATAAATAAAAAATCTTATTTGATAGTTCAATTGGATTTGATGTAAACCTAAATTGATTTTTTTTTTTCAAATATGATCCGAAACCCATTTTTAGGTGATTTAAATTGATCTCATTTTACTTTTAATTAATTTGAATGGTTTATAAAAATTTCTTACTGAGATTTTAAAAGCTTATGTGAAATTAATGGTGAATCCGGTGAAGATGGAGGTGACAATGGTGGTTTAGAGATGGTGAATGGTGGGGAAATTTGATCTTTATTGCTATGGAGAAGAAGACAATAAATAAATAAAAAAAAATAAATTCTTAAAATCAGATTAAAATAAAGTTTTATATTAGATTTTTGTGCTCGCTCTTTCAAAAAAAGTGAGATACACTTACTTTGCCAATTACGCGTTCAGAGAGGTAATAATTTCAATCTTATGAAATTCAGAGGATAATAGAACCATTAAAATATGAGTATGTAGTTGAAAATCCGACTATAATTTGGAGGGTCTTTGACCATTTTTTTCTTTTTACTTTTGATAAATGGCGTTGGATATTTTAGAGGGAAAACGAAAAGAAGCTTTCTATAATTCGATTTTTCCCTCTCATTCGTCTTTCATACTCTTCCAATATGGGAACCCGACTCCAGCTCCGACTCCGACGCTCCATGAGTTAAAACAAGATAAATACCCGCCAAAATAAAAATCCCCTCACTTCAAACCCTAATTTCACTCTCCATCAACTCAATTCAAGTTTCATTTTCACCATTTCATCACAAAATTCTCACCCAATACCTAGGGTTTCGACTCAGCAATGCCGTCACAGGCGTCGCCGGGAAAAATCCACCGGCTGGAACTCGAGAATTTCAAGTCCTACAAAGGATTTCAAACAATTGGCCCATTTTACGACTTTACAGCGATTATAGGGCCAAACGGAGCAGGAAAATCTAACCTGATGGATGCAATCAGCTTCGTCCTTGGAGTTCGTACGGGTCAACTTCGAGGTGCACAGTTGAAGGACTTAATTTATGCTTTTGACGACCGTGAAAAGGAGCAGAGAGGTCGAAGAGCTTTCGTGAGGCTAATTTATCAGCTTGCTAATGGTACGGAAATTCAGTTTACGCGTGCTATTACGAGTGCTGGTGCGAGTGAGTATCGGATTGATGGGAAAGCTGTTAATTGGGATGAGTATAATGCCAAATTGAAGTCTCTTGATATTCTGGTTAAAGCACGGAATTTTCTCGTCTTTCAGGTACCGTGGTGGTTAATTGTTTTAAGATTTAACTTCATTGCATTGCTATTATATACTTAGTATGTAAGGACAACTACTATTTCTCGAAAAGAAACAATTACAACTCTCATTCGGAAGCAAGTTGCTGTCATTGACTGTATATTATAGGTCATTCAATAGCCAACTTACCCTATATATCAAGTATAAAAGTGTAACCTGAAGAAGATGGGTAACTTGCCACAGCTATTTAACTACACAAACACACTCTGATAGTGTTTACACAGAAATCATATAATGTAAATCCTATTACATTGACACTGTGTCTTGGTTTGCAGCAGAATAAACCATCTTTAAACAGCCAGAGTACCACTTCACCTCATATATATTTTTTGATTAACAACTTTGATGTATCAATCACCAAATGAGTCATTATAAATCCATAGCAAAGCTCACAAAGCTTGCTATCTCAGGCATTAATAATAACAGGAATTACAACTCCAAAGCATATCTCTAGCTCACTCATTATTTAAAGGATTCAAGCTCAATTGTAATTCCAGGTGAGGCTCACACACATGATGCATATGTATCCTTTGCAACAGCACCAGTGTCCTCTCTTTTTCACAAATATCCTTGTGTTTTTTCAATCCAGATGGAATGAATCACTTCACAGCGTATACCTAATACCAGTCTTAATATCTTAGCACGTTATGATTTTCTTTTTGCATTTTGAATGGACCATTGCGATCATCTGCACCTCATAACATGTGTTCACATCGGCTAGGATAAACCGAGACAATTAAATAAACGATGGTGTAATATAAAAGAATCATGAACTATCTTTACGGATTGAATTGAAGGGAAATATCTTTCATCCATTGTAACTTTATTTCAAAACACATTCCTATCTAATCATAATAAAGCGCAAAGTGTCACTAAAGACAGTATTAAGAATAGCTTGTATTAGCAGAAAGAAGAGGCAAGTTGTTATTGTTGCCATCAAATTGAGGTTTCTGGCTAATCTTAGTTCCCCTATAGGTCACTGCAAAATTTGATTGCCATCATGTGAGTGAGTTGCTAATTGTATTCCTTTGACGTTCTGCAACTGTGGTACACTTATAAGCTGACAAATGAATATAAGTAGAAAAAGGGAAGTTCAGAATATGACATTTAACAACCTATGCTATTATTCTGTAGTTAGTAAACTTAATAGCAGTTACTTCCTTCTGCATGTGTTAATGGATGTCTCTTTTACCTATGGATCATTGATGCAGGGTGACGTTGAGTCTATTGCATCTAAAAATCCAAAAGAACTCTCTGCACTCCTTGAGCAAATATCTGGATCTGAAGAGTTCAAGAGACGCTATGATGAATTGGAAGAAGAAAAAGCAAGAGCTGAAGAAAAGAAGGCACTTGCTTACCAGAAAAAGAAAACTGTAACTATGGAGCGAAAACAGAAAAAGGAACAGAAAGAAGAAGCTGAGAAGCATCTTCGTTTACAAGATAAACTGGTATGAGTTCAGTGCATCTGTTTTTGAGTGCATCGTCTTGTTTATGATCTTAATGCAAGATTCACCTGCTTTTATATTTTAAAGCATTATTCATTTTTATAGTAATGTGCTGAAGTGTTGTTTTTGTCTATATCCTTGTATTTCTATTTTTTCCAGCTGTCTACTGTGAGTATTCTCTCTCATTCTTTGTTCTTAATTAAGTATAAAAACTCTTTTTTATTTTTTTCAATAATTGTCTTTCAATTTTTTTCTTGGAAATTGGTAACTTAATTGTCTTTTGGATTTATCAAGTTATCATTTCATATCTGCTTCTTCAGTCGCAACATTTTTGCCCACACTTGCTTGCCTATAATTTATAACAAGGAGTTTGATACATCTTTGATTTCCTCTTATCTAAAATACGTGCCTCTGTGTGTATTATATAAATGCAAGGGTTTATTTATCAATTCATAATAAGGTGAGTTTTAAACTACTCCCATTTCCTCCTCCTATTTAGCTATTATCAGTAGTAGGGCCATGAAGCATCTGATATATAGTTTTGCAGTGATTGGGATACTTTCTACTCCGTTTTTGGCCTTGTCCAATAGAAGCAATTTCAGGAGAACAAATTAGTTGCCTGGTAGAGGCAGCGTATGCAGAAATATCATTTATTCCCTGTTAATGATAAAAGGTTATCTACTCTGAATTTTACTGCGAACAATGTGTATATGGTAACACCCTCAAGTTTTTGTTTTTTTTCCTGGCATATAGTGGATGATATCTTTTTCTTGTTTGTTGCTATTAGTGGAAGGAGAGAATATTTTGTAAAAAACAGTTGTTCGCTTGGTTTAACTTGTTTCTATTATTCCTTTATGGCTATTCCTCTTGTGAGTCCCTATCATTTGTCATCTGTCTTTTTTTTTTTTCAGAAATCTTTGAAGCAAGAATATTTTCTGTGGCAATTATTCAACATAGAAAAGGATATTGCTAAGACAAACGAGGAACTTGATGCTGAAGAAGCAAGAGTCAAAGAAATTGTGGAGAAACTTGGGGAATATGAAAGTGAATCTAGCAAAAAGAAGAAAGAACTAAGCGGATACATGAGAGAGATTGCATTGCGCGAGAGGAAGATTGCAGATAGAAAAAACAAACTTGACAAGAATGTAATTTTATCCTCAAATTCATTAGTCTTCCACATTTGTTTTATGAGTGATGTTAATGCTATTTTCTGTCTGCCTATGAAGTGAACCACATTTCTTCTGAACCACATTTCGTGCTATTCCAATCTGAGATAAAATCTTCAGCAATTGTTCTAAAGGTTTAGATAACTGAAAAGCTGACAGGACAAAACCAAATAGCCTGTTTCAAGATTAGCTATTGCAGGATAACACTTTTTGCCTCGTATTCCATATTGTTGGTTCCCTAAATTTTGTGCATGAAATTCGTTACTGTTGGCTCGAAGAGATTTCTCTGGCTGAATGCTTAGAAGCTTAATGAGTTAAACTTGTTGGGCGAGTGCTATTGATTGCTTTCCTAAATTTACTTGTTTATTCTGATTGTTACAATGTTCTATTAAAGGCGTGCAAATGTATTTTTTTTTTAATTTCTATTATTGAACTTGATGATGTGCCACATTAAATAACTCAGTTTATGTGGTGTCACACAAGATTTTCACCTATTTTGCCATCGAAAAACAAAATCTCGGTTGTCATTAAATAGTTATACTCTTGTGTCCTTGTTGCTCTGTCATCACTAGAGTTGTGAACTGCACGTATTTTTTATGCACTACACCGTTTATATGTGCTGACTCAAGGATTCATTTATCTTTTCACAGCAACCTGATTTAGTAAAGTTAAAGGAAGAAATATCGCGGATTACTTCAAAAATCAGAAGTACAAGTAAAGAGCTTGATAAGAAGAGAGAAGAAAAAAGAAGACATGCAGATGAGGTGAAGAAGCTTCAAAATGACTTGAAGGACATTACAAAGCAGCTGGACGAGTTGCGTCAAAGAAGTCGAGATGCAGGGGGGAAACTTCAATTAGCTGACAGTCAATTGGAGACATATCACCAAATGTGAGTTCTTTTATGATTGAGAAACTCTTTTATATGAAGGAATATGAGTACTTGTGTAATCTCTTTAACGTTTACTGCTGGTTTATTTGTTAATAAAATAAATGTCTTTGGATGATAATTGACGATCTAGGCAGGAATCATTAATTTTTCCGGTATCTGAATCTGAAGAAGCACCTATACATTAATATGTTGGGACCACATTTAATTAGTAAAATAATATAATTATTGATAAAGGGAAGCTTCTCCTATGTCGTGTCGAATCCGTATCGAAAAATAAATTTGTCCTCTCCTATAAAGAAAACTAACCCCCCACCCCGCCCTGCGCACGCGCGTAAAATCTTATCTAATGATTAACTAATTTAACAATCTAAAATCTAGTAATAAGTAATAAAATTTCTATTTCAACACAGAACAAAGAGCACATTACATTTCTCTGAAGTCAAAGACATTTAAACTTTTGCACACCTGTGGTTGTGGGTTTATGGTCCTAAGTTGCTTGGACTCTTCACATTTGGTGCCGCACCCTTGTCAACACGCCATGGGTGTGGGATCTGTGTCTGATTTGGTCAAGAGATTTTGGGTATTTTTACCAAAATTGATGGGGAAAGTCTGGACAATTTTAATGATTCCTATAATCAATACAAAAGTTGAGGCGAAATTGAAGAAAAAATTTCTATGTCACTCATTTTCCTATAATCCCTTCCAATATTCTCCTCAAGTTCTCCACATAATGTCTCATAATTTAGGTTTTAGAATTCTATTTTTAGATATTTTAATTAATTTTAGGCAAATCCCCGCACCCGTATCCATACATGAATCCATATCCCCAAATCTTATCATGAAGGATCCGATCTCTAGATCCGCAGCCGTATCGGACACCCGAACCCGAGCAACTTAATTATGGTCAATTAAATTGGAGGAGAACCATGGAATTTCAGCCTTTCAGGTTCAGAAGCAAGCCTTGGCAGGTGGAGTTACCTTATATTTGTGCTGGAGGGGGGTAGAAGGTACCCAGGAATAGCCGAGGTATATGCAAGCTGGCCTGAATGCCACTGTCATTAACTTTTTGAAACTTTTGCTTGTTTCCGTTGGTTATGTGTTTGTGCCTCTGACCTCAAAATAATATCCTGGGCAGGTTTTGTGTAACAAAACATTTTGTGTTGCTCAGCCCATGACTTGGATGTATCTTATTTGCTTATTATTTGAAGCAAGAACTTCTAAATTGCAAATGTACCACATTTTGTTGTCATGGTACAGACCTTCTTTGGTTCTGATTTGATGTAAGCTTCTATGATGCTCTCTAACATGTTCTTCTAAACCTTAATCTTTAATCTACATGGAATTTTAGATTCTTTTTCTTGTGACGGTGGTGTCCGGGCCAGCTTGAACGACCTTGACTATTTAACTGGGTACCTGCTACCTCCTACTAGCACGGGTACCTGGTCACACTTTCTTCCAAGGCTTAGGCAGATGGAAAACATCACCAAGTGTTATTATGCATGCTCTTTTTCTGCCCTGTCCTTGTGCCCCCATTGGGGAGGTGGAAAAACTGCTTCCTTGTGCTGCAGAAGCTCATGTTTTTTATTAGCAATGTCGTTACATGGACTGTCATGGGCTCAAAAATTGCTTTTTTCCATTGTCATCTTCTCTCTCAGGCTGCCTAGACAGAGGAGAAAGGTGAAAGCATGGAAATGTTTGCATTGTCACATGATCTGCTTTTTCTATATTCTTTTGAAATAAATGTCTATAGATCAAGTGCTAGTTTTCATTTGATGAAGCTTCGTGGATTTGGTCTTACAGTAAAGAGGAGGCTGGCATGAAAACTGCGAAACTAAGAGATGAGAAAGAGGTCTTGGATAGGCAGCAGCGTGCTGATATTGATGCTCAGAAGAATCTGGAACAAAATCTTCAGCAGCTTGAAAATCGGAAGCATGAGCTTGAGTCTCAGGAGAAACAGATGCAAACAAGGTTGAAGAAAATTCTTGATGCAGTTAAGAAGCATGATGAAGAACTGAAACGGGTGAAAGAAGAACAGCGTGAGATGAAAAATAAACTTCGACGCTCCAGGTTGGTCAGATTGAGCTATGATACATGCTACTGAATACCATGACATATTTCCTTGTTTAATAGGCTCTGGTTGTATGGAAGTTCAAGTAACTGCATTTGCAAAATTACTTGTTTATGTAAATAACTTGAAATATCTGTTCTTTTGACAGAGAAAAACATGACAATCTGCGCAAACGACTTGATGAAGTAGAGGACCAACTACGCGAGTTGAAGGCTGAGAGACATGAGAATGAGAGAGATGCCAGATTGTCTCAAGCAGTTGAAACACTGAAGCGTCTGTTTCCCGGTGTTCATGGTCGAATGACAGATCTCTGCAGGCCAATACAGAAGAAGTATAACCTTGCTGTAACAGTTGCAATGGGCAGATATATGGATGCAGTAGTAGTTGAGGATGAACAAACAGGAAAAGAATGCATCAAGGTGCGAAAGCAACTATGTCATAGTAATGATTCTTCTAGTATCAAGTAGTTAAGCGGTGCTAATCTGGTTTCTCCTGCCACGGTTTATTAAGATTACCTGATTATATTTCTCAACTTCTATCTTGGTTTGATTACTTGTGATGCTGCAACTTGGTGATGCTAACCTAGAAAGAAATTTCTTCTAAAAGTGCCTTGTGTTTTCAGGGACCGTTCCTTCCTTATTCACTTCATTGTTTTCCTTCTTTTTAAGCATTTTAACTTTATGTAAATATATTAATGTATTTTATATAGATGTTGCTGTGCTTGCTTTAGAGGTTCATCTTTGGAGTGGGATAGGTCTTATCATTTTTGTCTTTGATGTTATACTCCATTAGAATATCTACCTTTCTCCTTCATAGAGACTGCAATTAACATGCTACCTCTCTGGAAAAAAGCAAATGCTGCAAGTGATATGATTCTCCATATGTTTGCTTTGTAGCCATGTATGCTATCTCTGCTGAAGTTTGTGGTAATATAATAATGTGCACTTTCTAAAATGCTATGTAACTTCTTCTACTCTACATTTCAATTTAGGGTATGTCACCTAATGTTATTAATTACTGTAGTCTTGTATCCAATTAAATGACAAGTGAAGTGGATTCTTAAGCTGTATATCTCTCTGCCACTCCTAATATAATGCTGGTCGCAGTGGTCCTGTTTTCAGATTTATGTTACCTATACTACTATGAACTCACATTTGTCTATTTTCTTGGGGCAGATTATGCTTCTATAAGTGACTGTACCTCTATTTGATTTAATCAGTTTAGTATAAGAAAGAACAATAATATTTGAAGTGTTGTTATATGGGATCGGTTTTAGAATGTGATATTCCCTTGAAATGCTTTTGTCTACAACTGGACTAGGGAGCATTTCTCTGACCCCAGAACAGTGTGCTTGATTCATTTCCCGTAGATTGAGATGCTCTTTTTGATGTGTTTATTGCCCCTAAATTTTTCCATTGTGTTAATTGTGCCTCTACGTTCTTTGTTATGTGTAGTATCTGAAAGAGCAAAGACTTCCTCCTCAGACATTTATACCTCTTCAGTCGGTCCGTATAAAGCCAGTAGTTGAGCGGCTGCGGACATTGGGTGGGAGTGCACAGCTGGTTTTTGATGTTATACAGTATCCTGTGCTGTTATACTAATTATTATACCTAATATGTTGATTATCCATATTCCTCAACCATACACCTGTCTATGATGATGGGAAAATCTTATCAGAAACTCTGAGGTTTTATGCTTAACAGTAACACAGATTTGATCAAGCACTGGAGAAGGCTATATTATTTGCTGTTCAGAATACCATTGTTTGCAATGACTTAAAAGAAGCTAAGTATCTTAGCTGGGATGGTGATAGACTTAAAGGTAAGATGGTGCTTTTCACTGATGAACAACAAAGAGTACTTCCCTTCTTACTATACAAGTTAATCTTGGTTTAACAACACCCATATTGCTTGTAGTTGTGACTCTTGATGGGATTTTGTTAACAAAATCGGGTACAATGACTGGTGGTACTAGTGGTGGAATGGAAGCACGATCTCACAAATGGGATGACAAAAAAATTGACGGTTAGTTGAGTTCGTTATCCATGTGTCTGGTTGGTTGCGTAGTCCTGATTCTTTTTTCCCCGGTTTGTAGTGCTTAAGAAGAAAAAAGAAGGTCTCGAGTCAGAGTTGGAGGAGCTTGGATCAATAAGGGAGATGCAGCTTAAGGAGTCTGAAGCATCTGGCAGAATCAGTGGACTTGAGAAAAAGATTCACTATGCTGAGATTGAAAAGGTTTTTGACTATCTATTCTTAAAGTTTTGTGAGCCCTCATATTAGTCATTTGAGATTCATACATTGTCATCTATTTTCGGTTTAAGATGCCCTTGTAGCTTCTTATATAGCAACTTCCTTCCTGATAAAGTTTGATATAGTGAAGGGGGAGTATGGTTATTGTATCTCTAAACTTTGTAGTTTGCTGAGGTTCTTGTGTGTTTTCTTGGGTCCAACTCCATCTTTATTGCCTTTGTGCCAGTTTCTACAACACTATTTTGAGATTTCTCAAATACTTGACATGTTTTGCTGATAAAAAAGTATTCAAGACACATTATAGAAATAATATGGTTTATATAACTCAATTCTTTCAAGAAATAAAATTTATTTAACAGTTTAAAATCCAAATTTGCTCTGATGTTTCAATTATTCTAATATTTTCTGCTGCTTTTGCTGTTAATACACAAGTCAAGTGGACTGCAAAACTCTCTGTCTGATCATTTCATGTCAACATTAAACAGACTGAAGTAAGCTATTAGTGAGGACCACCAACAATATAGCTTGATTTGTTTCTTTGAGGAAAGTAACTAGTTTATATATATATATATATAAGGATAAACAATTGCTTAATAATCAATTCCTATGATCACAAACCTTGGTATTTTGTTCTTAGGGCCACCCTGAGCATCATATCCTCATGTTGATTGGTTCTTTCAGTCTCAATCTAGTGCTCATCAAGTTGATGGCACTTTGGAATTGAAAGGGTGTTAAAGTTTTGCTTTATACTCGACTGATTTATTGCTGCAACTTATTTGTTGATGGACAATATCTGAAGAAGGAACTCTGCCTATACTCTTCATTTCTTCTTTGATACATTATGGTAAAAAAAGATGGCATGCTCACATTTATTTATACTTCCAAATGTTCAAATTCTTTGAAAAATAAACTTTATTTACACTTTGGATCTACTTCTGTTTACATATTTTTGGAGAGTCCGAGCAACGTAGTGGCTCAACAGTCGTGGTGTCTTTTGCCCTAGCTTTTCACTTCTTTCATAGCTTATTAATTCTGTATCCCTGTTAATGTACTGTCGCTTATTGGCCTTTTCATTTGTATATGTTCTGCATCTTGTAATGCTGACAGCTTGAGTTGTCTTGCAGAAAAGTATTGCAGACAAACTTCAAAATTTGGAACGCGAAAAGGGGAGTATTGAAAATGAAATTAGACATATCCAGCCTGAACTTGAGCAGGTGTTTATACTACCTATCTTAGAATCTTTGGTTTTCTTTTTTTTTAACATGGGTCTTACTCGGAGTTTCTGCAGTTGAACAGAAAAATAGATGCAAGGGCACAAGAGATCTTATCACGAGAGAAAAGGATCAATGACATTGTTGACAGAATCTACAAAAAGTTCAGTGAATCTGTTGGGGTGAGAAATATTAGGGAGTATGAAGAAAATCAGCTCAAAGCTGTTCAGGAAATGTCTGAAGAAAGGCTCAATTTACATAATCAACAATCGAAGCTTAAGTCACAGTATGTTTCCTCTCTGATTAATGTTGTCGGTTCCTTAAAACTATTAGAATAAATTCAATGATAAATAGATGCCGACCTCGACCTAATCATCTGACATTCTGATATTGTTTCTCATAATCATATTTTCTGCCCTTAAGCCAAACAAGCGTCCATACTTTTTTTTAAAAAAAAAAATTGGACTTGATTTTCGTTGAGTATTTTGCTGTCCTCATCAGTTGTTTGAGCTATAAAGCTAATAATAATATTGAAGGCTTGTTACTGTTTTAACAGTTGCATTGTTAATTTTCAGCCTAGTTGTAGCACATTCCACTTCTTAATTCAAGCATGTTTCAGGTTGGAATATGAGCAGAAGCGGGACATGGATTCACGAATTGTAAAACTGGAATCCACCCTTAATAACTCAAAAGAGAAATTAAAGGAGGTTGAGACCAAGGAGTCGGATCTGAAGTCATCCATGGAGAAAGCTACAAAGGAGATAGACGATTACAAGGAAGAAGTATTCGGTATGCTTTAGGTTTCAATTTTTTGTAGAGCCCTCTCACTAGCTTTTCAGCCTTGTTGGACTAGATATTTCTGTATGCTTGTACTTTCTTTGTAGAAGTATTACAAAAGATTCCTTCTCCAATATCTCTGTAAAAGCCTCATCAGATAAAGTGCATATCTTGATAGGGTGAAACTCTACCATGTTCTGCTTCTTTTATGATAAATCAGATTGCAGCAACAACTGCCAATTTCTAACTAGTCTAAAACATGGAAAAATAGCATTGCATGATACTTCAAATAATTCTTTTTCCTGCTCACATTTCCGAAACATGAGAAGTTGAATTGGAGCTATTGTTTTGGTGTCGTGCTTTCTTCCTTTCGGTGCACATTGGAATTAGTTGAAGATGCTGAAATTCTGTTACACTTCACAGAAAATCTGTATGAATAGACAGGGTAAACTTCTCTTCTGCAATTTTTGGATTTTGTCACAGCACTTTCTTAGTGCTTTTTTAAGCATTAATAATTCTTGCCTATTAAAAAAAACATATTCTGGGACTTCAAGAAATGCAAATTGTGTTTGAATAAATTGGTAAAGAGGGAGTATCACTTCCTGATGGTAATTAACTAGTTATACATTCACTTCCCAATTCAATTATATTTCATCTCCTCCTTTGAATATACTTTTTTTGGTCATGTCAGGCTACTGAATGCCCAGTATTAGTCATTCCTTTTCCTATGTTCGTACTTTGCAATAGGCAATATGTCCCTTTCTCCCAATATGTTGTACATTAACAGAATTTTATTCCTTTCCTTCTGCAGCATGGAGATCCAAATCAGAAGAATGTGAAAAGCAGCTGCAGGAGTGGCAGAAAAAGATCTCTGCTGAAACAACTAGCATTAGCAAACATAACCGTCAAATTAAATCAAAGGTTTTTCTGATCAATGATAATTTCTTGGAGAAGTTCTTTCTTATCTAGCTATGGCTTCTGAGAATCCACTCATTTTTACCAATTGCATTCATATATGTTGAAAAGGAGTGCTTTCCTCTTAAAAATATGAGTATATGAGTGCTTTTGTTCTTTGTTTTACAGGAGGCACAGATTGAACAACTGAATTCAAAAAAACAGGAAATATTGGAGAAATGTGAACTGGAGCAAATAGAACTGCCCACTATCTCTGATCCAATGGATACTGGAGAGTCTACACCTGGCCCTGTTTTTGATTTCAGTAAACTGAGTAGAACATATCAGCAGATTACGAAGCCCACTGAAAGGGAGAAACATGAGGTGGATTTTACTCAGAAAATTGCTTCCTTGATGTCGGAGATAGAAAGAACAGCTCCAAATCTGAAGGCCCTTGATCAATACAAAGATTTACTGAAAAAGGAGGAAGATGTTAATAAAGAATTTGAAGTGGCCAAAAATGAGGAGAAGAAAGTTACTGATGAATATAATAGAGTTAAAGGGGGCAGGTATTATTAATCTCAAATGCTGAAATTCACATGTATCTCGATATTATTTCACCATGATATTCCTGAATGTCAGAGTAAGTGAAGTGGTTACTTTACTTGTTGGAGATGAGGTTACAGTAGTATGCTGTCAGGAGATCATTACCCTATAGAATTGTTTGATCTATGTATGCTTGCTTATTTATGGTTGTTCAGTCCTCTGCTTCAATTAATGTTTTTATACATGGGGTTTTAAAAAGGGAATTCTGCTTTTGGTAAGCCTTTGAGATCCATGTGATTGAGGCCACGTTTATTGATCTTCTATTAAAACCAATCTCTAATTTATGTATCCTTAAATTATCCTTTGCAAGGATGAAAAAACTACAGGAAAGACACACAAGGCACCAAAAATAAAAAGAAAGAACTAGAGAAATTTATGTATTGCTGAAGCATATATGTATTTTTTTATTTCAAATTTTTTTTGTTGAAGCGAGTTCTTTATTGCACTCTTTCTGGCCATATTCTTGATTAGTTGATATATGCATGAGACAATATGCTCCTATTTGTAGGTCCTTTTCTTCCCTTTTTCCCCAGTCTTTGGTGTGGTCTTTACAGATATTTGTTGCGTTTGATTAGACATAGAATGGTGGGATAGTCCTTTTATATTCTATCCTGTAGAAAAAATAGCAAAAGTTGACTACCATATCTGTTATCGTTACTGTGTGGTATTTTGTTGCTCTGAAGTCTGCGTGTTCCCTACTTGTGGGATTAAAGAGTATGTTGTTGGTGAAGTCTGCATGTACTGCTTGCAGGTATGAATTGTTTATGAAAGCTTTCAATTATATATCTGGCAAAATCGACCAGATATACAAGCAACTCACAAAGAGCAATACACATCCTCTCGGTGGGACAGCATATCTTAACTTGGATAATGAAGATGAGCCATTTTTACATGGTATCAAGTATACTGCTATGCCCCCAACAAAACGGTTTCGGGATATGGAACAGCTTTCAGGAGGGGAGAAGACGGTTGCAGCACTTGCATTGCTTTTTGCTATCCACAGGTAATCTGTGTGGCTACTCACAAACTCATTATGCCAGCAGGAAGTAGGGAAATACTTCTTTTAGTCTCAGAAATTACTAATGTTCATTTGGCACAGTTTACATCCACTTGATATGCAAATATCAGTTAGTGTGAGCGAATTGTAGATAGTGTCATAGTGATAATACCTATCTTGTTTCCTTCCAATTTGAACTTGTGCAGAAAATGCTTCACACTTTTTTGTGTGATTTTCAGTTTTAGACCTTCTCCATTCTTCATACTGGATGAAGTTGATGCTGCATTGGATAATCTGAATGTTGCCAAAGTTGCTGGATTCATTCGATCAAAGTCGTGTGGAGGTGCTAGGCTTACTCAGGATCCTGAAGAAGGATGTGGCTTCCAAAGCATTGTTATCTCTCTGAAAGACAGCTTTTATGACAAAGCTGAAGCTTTGGTTGGTGTTTACAGGGATGCTGAGAGAGGGTAAGATTCTGCAGCCTCTCTATCACTCACTTCCCTTCTCTCTTCTTACTTGAGATAATAACATGAACATGGTGTTTTTTTTTTCTTTTCTTGTTGCAGTTGCTCGAGCACATTGACATTTGATCTGACCAAGTACAGGGAATCGTGAAAGTCCAATCTCTTATTCTCTGGAGATGTAGTTCACCGATGTTTAGATTGTATTTAACTGATCTTTGGTTGGTCGTTAATATAACAGTTCAAATGTAGTGTAGATTGGTATATAAGTGATCTTGTTACATTATATACATACAGTTGTTTGAAGTTTCACAACGCCAATAGTGGCTCGTATCTAAATGTATTTTACTTGTGATTTGAAGTAGTACATATTGTGGCTGCTTATTTGCTTTGAAATCTTCACTTAGAGACTCATAATTACGGGTGTTGAGACCATAGCATGTTACATGAAAGCAAGCAGGAGAGGATGACACATAGTTTAGTATGAGAATGTTATAATAGCACCCACACGAACACAAGTAGAACTAAAAATGTCCATTGAACCACATAGCTTACAGAAAAAGCTAACACACTTATAGTAACAATCAATTAGTTGCAGGCTTCATTAGCTTGAGATAACTGTTGAGCCAAAACAGAAGCAGATTTTTCAGAAACCAAAGCTTGAATGAGCATGGTCTTTACTTCCCAAGCACTGTAGGGATAATTCTGTCTGGCATATGAATTCAACAATGCAGCTGTTGATTGCTTCACTAATCTGGCAAATACGTTATCCCCATCGTCGTTTCTTCCAGCAGCTTCTAACAATGTTAGATCATACCTGTATCGCTCGTAGGCCCTGGATCCAAATATTTTAGATACTGTCGATGTCTGTGGTACCATTTTTGGCCATGACTCTCTCCTGCTGCTCCAATACCTATTTCATTCACCAATAGCAAAATAACAGGTTTTTATAGTTCATTGCCATAGTGATAATGCTAGCAATTTTAGACTAGTACAAAGAAGGGTTTCTTACTGAGGAGTACATCTTCCTCTGTTTCTGGTGTACACAAATCCAGGTCTAAACTGTTGCGCCGATACATTGAAATCTCCCAGGTAGAAGTAATAAGTAAATAAGAGCACTAGAAGAGCCAAACGATTCTTCAGTATAAGAAAATTAGCCATTTTCTTTTGAGCTTTTGCAGTTATCTCAAACTCTCTAGTGGAAGTTATGTACATTTGGATCTGAAGAAAAACACATCCATCTTTTGGTCGTCCTCGAAAGTGGTGCAAATTTGAACTTGCTTGCTTTTACTGAAACCATCACTTTCACTGTTTCTCCATTTTTTAACTTTATTTGCTATATGATGGGTCAGGTGTTTGTTTGTAGCTAATGAATGACATCTCACGTGGCGGATAGCTTCCCTTGCACGAATAATTTATCCTTTTCTTTATATAGGGACCGTTGTGGGTTATATTCCGTCTTATTTTGTTTTGAATTCCATTTATATATACAATCAATTAAACCTAGTAATCGTGGTAACTAATGATTTGATTTCCCTTGTAGGAAAAAAAAAATATGTGATAGTAATTTACGACAAGCTGTGAGCTGTGGCAGTAAATAATGGTAATTGATAGTGGTTGTTGTGACCAGTGTTACAGAGTGTAAAGAAAACTAAACTTAGTAACTAATGTCTAAATAATTATAATTTGAGACTTGAAAACAAACAACTTTGGTGAATAAAATTTGAATGATTCAAATTCAAATCTTTATCCAGTATAATACATAAAATCCCTGATATAAAAAGAAAATGATGGAATCAAAGAGTTCTCACGCTAGATATTTCAAATTTGAGCCATTAAAGAGATAGAGAGTAGTAACAAGCTTAAATATGATCTCACAAAACCCAGTGTGCATGTATGTACAACTGATAAATCAGGACAGATACAACGCTTGACCACAATTATATTGAAATAATAAAAAAATGGGTTTGAAGCAACAATATATACATATTACGCGCAGGAGTGGCAATCATCCAAAGAGCTCCTCACTTGTAAGCCCCTAATAATGGATGGTGTGTTTGGGAGTGTATTTTACTAACAATTCACCTACATGTAGTTTGCAAATGCCAAGTGCTACCTAAAAAGGTGCAAGGACTTCCCTCTTCTGTATAACTCAGTGCAAGAAGTCCCTCATTGGATCGTCATGGAGGACCTTTTTCATTCTGTAGGCCTCCATTTCTTCCGGTGTAACCTACACAGAGAAATGTGGTAAGACAGCCCAAAAGAAAAGATACAGAGAAGAAGGGAAAGATAAAAACGAAGAATCAGATGTACCTCGTCATTGTATTTCACGTTGTATTTCCTTTTCCTTTCATCCCTCTCTTCTCTCCTCTTTTCATCCTCCTGCTCAGACAAGGAATACAAATTTAAGATAGTGTTAGAGCATCCAGATATACATGTGAGCTAGACCCAACTGAGTATCCACACTGTTAAAACATGGATCCAGTCAGGCTTTCAACCACCACCCACTCTTTTCCACTACCATTCTTTGTGAACATCGAAAAGAAAAAGAAATTACATTTTGTTTCCAAAAAGAAGAAGAGGAAACTGAGTTAATTGATCATCATGACGTGTGAGAGTGGCTTCATAATCACCAAGAATAGGTTAAAGGGGATACCTTTTTAAGAGCTTCAGCCAGCTTTTGCTGGTCCAGAACCAAATCGTCAGGAACTTCAGTTCCCCAAGTAGTGAGCCTCTTCTCCTCAACCGGCGCATGTGTATCTAGATTGATCACATATTTGATGAAAAGAATATAAATATAAAAGTTTGAGATAAACGGCTACACTGCATACAAGTATACCTACAAAGTGACAGGTAAGAAAAAAAGCCACCTTCAAATATGGGGTTCATGCCACATTAGGAAAATATGTACACATCTGAATTACAAGTGCTAGGAAATCAGACAGTTCACTGATAATTCTGTCATCAAATACGCAATTCCCCCACAATTGCATGTAGATTCATAATACAATGAACAACAGAGGGTGGTTGAACCTCCTTTGACTTATGTCAAATTCTACTATTACATTGCTGCCCCCAGAAAAACTGTAGAAGGTTGCTAATTCATAATCAAATTCTTGACCAAAATTCGAAGAGGACGACAGGCAAAATCTCAGCAGTCTATAAAATAAATTCTCTGTATTTATAGGTAAGAAGACCCTAGACATTCACAACATCTAATCCGGAATCTTGATCAGATTTACACAAAGTGACAAAACAACAACTGTATCCGTCCCAAACAAGTTGGGCTCGGCTATATGAATCCTCACTGACTATGTTTCCCTTTCAATTCATCTCAAGCCAACATCAAATGAAGTAATAAATATAAATAATAATAAAAATACCAGCAGTTCTCCATCTTTCCTATTGCGTAAAAATCTCTAATATTGCTAAAAGACTCCTATAAAGCATAAGATCTAAAGTAAACATATTAAGAGTACTCCCAATCAATTGGGTATCATGGAAAATACTTGGATTTGAGAAACTAGAGACTTGAAAAGCATTTCCGTTCTGTTATTTTTTACTGGTCTGACAACGAGAATGTGCTCTAAGAAAAGAGTTGATGATATCATTTGGAATTACGTTGATGATGATCTAGTTCACAATGTGCTTTTTTTCTTTTTTTGCGGAGGAAAGTAGCAGGTAACTTAAAGAAGTAATATGATGGTCTCTCGTAACTTCGGGTCATATGCATCCATAAAATCTAAAATCAAAAAACAAAGAATTGTGAAAGTTCCATTATCAGGAAACTGGATTATCGGGGATAGCAACCTGAATTTCAATAGAGAACACTAACCTTCAGCAGACTCCTTGCGAGCAATATTGGCCTTCATAAGATCAGCAGAAGCTTCAGCTGCTTCAATTCCAGCAGCACCTGTACAGTAGCTGTTTCTGATTGTCTGTTTGCAGCATTTGTAACCCCAATGGTGATCCTTCCACCATGAACCCCAAACTGTGGTGTGGTTATTGATAAAAACATCCTCTTCATATTTGCTTCTAGGAATAGACATCTCCTACAGCAAGCAACTCACAAGTTATGCCAACCAAACGAATCAAGAAACATTTTATAAACATTATCCACTCTTAATTTCCTAATAAATGTTATTTCTAGTTCTATCTTATTTCCCCAGAAAATGGAGCAAGTATTTCTTTGCATCGCACAGACTGGTTGTAACAACTTGAGAAGGTTATGGAGACGGTATCTGAAATTTATTGTGCTGTCCAGATGTTTATGTAAATGAGGATAGTTAAGTCTTGAATCTAAATAGCTGTATGAAAGGCAGATGATAGTTTCTTTGAGGTATCGGTATACATTCTTCTTTAATAATCCTCTCAGAGAGTTTAATAAGTAATATTTCTTTATATATCAAGTTGTTTCCAGTTTGGATAAACTTGGTTAGGATAAGAACAGAAATACCCGCATCTTCAAAAGAAAAAAGAAAAAAGAAAAAAGATGTCGAATTGCCTTCAATTGAGGTAAACAGAGCCATATGATTGAAGACTGGATTGCTGGATATGATGGAAGAAGAGGATGATCTCCTGAATTATTCTGCTCTCAATACTTAAGTAGGAAATAGTGATGAAGCTTATAACGTTGCTGGAACTGAAAGGTGAAGGGAACCTAAACCCAGCAGAGATTGGAATGAAGCAGAATGAACCCAAATGAAATCAGATACTTTGGACAATTGCAACAACAATTAAGCTTCAATCTCAGAGTAATTTAATATATACCATTACCTTATGCCATTCAACCCCATGTCCTAAAACTTGCAAAGTAATTTATGCAGTTTTTGATGAAAGAATTACCTGGCCCTTCACAATCCTACCAGCACAATCATATTCAACTTCTCTCTCACTCTGACCCAACAGTAGTTCTCTCGGGAGTATTTCTTCACTGGCAGCATTACCATACTTCTCCATGATATCCTCCTTTGTTTGTGACTTCAGTTTCTCCTTGTTAACCTTGTAATTTTTGTAAAGCAGTTCTGCTTGGGATGGAGCTGCTTGCATATGAACATCATGCCCCTTGTCAAAAGCTTCCCAAGCATGAATATTCAGCTGCTTGAACTCCAATGCTTGACCACTAACTCTATTTTGGTTATCACCCTATAAGAGGAAACATAAAAGGATGACGACTAAGTCGAAAAAAAATGAACAATGAAAACCAGTACTATTTGGTGGATCAATTGTACACTTACAGCATAGAACTTTTCATTTGGATCCATATCTGGAAGAGGGTCTTCACGCATGGACCGGGTTTTGGGATCATAGTGTGCAGAATTGACGTCAAGATTAAGAAGATATTTTGCGGTATCTTCCCGGATACGTAGATTCCTGGACAATGCAGAAGCATGAGTAGCTTGATAAAGTAGCACGCAGAAGATATTCACTTAACCCCTCATTCCTTCACCCCCCCC
>NC_028642.1:60180764-60190778 GCF_001406875.1 Solanum pennellii
CCAACCCCCCAAAACCAAACCCAAAAAAAAATTAAAGAACACAGGAGCCCAAAGTGAATAGGCAGGAAGGGATCAAAAATGAAAAGATAAAAAGGAAGACAGACCTAACAGTTCCTGTGCTTCCACCACCAGTGGTCCGTACACGCTTCTCAACTTTTGCAAAATCCATCTGCTTGCTTTCGTCAACCTTGGCTTCATCTACCTTCAAAGCATCTTCAAAATCTTCATCTTCGCTATCTCCTCTTTCTTCATCCTCTTTGTTATTTTTCTCCTCCAACTTTTTTAGTTGTTGATCTTTGAGGTATTTCTTTCTTGCTTCATCCCTTGCTTCATATCGCTCAATGATATGAGCGTAAGAAGCAGCATCATAACCATTCCAACGATCCCTTTTACCATCATAATCCAGCTCAAACTGCTCTATCTTCTCATCAGGAGCAATATGTTTTCCGGTCCATTTTGCTCCTAATTTGCGTGGCCTGTCCATGCATGACTTAGCATCGTGCGTCATTGCTCCACAGCTGTGTCAGTCACATTATATTAAGATTATCACGTAAGAAAGCACATTAAGCCGCAATACTATTTGTCTATTTCAACACCAATGTACATAGAAGGTTTGCTATTTCTTGAATCCAAAAAAGTTGTTGGCCTTTTTCCAACTTTAGAGTTGAAGTTTCGCCAGGCACCAACCAGACAATGACTACAAGATTCGAATTTCCAGATCAAAGGATTACTCTTTTTATTGAAGTCCTTTTTGACCATATTAAAGATAAGAGACATAATGTATACATCTAGGAAAGCCAGCAATAAGAATGTCAATCAACAATACATCGGAAACTACCAAGAAAACCAATGGTTTACTTACTTTTCACAAGCACCCTTTCTATACTTGTCAGCCTGATATATTTTTGCACCTCTGTCATACCATGATTTCGTGTAATTTGGATCAGATTTCCATTTCCTTTGATGTTTCAAACTCTATGGAATAGAACAGCAAGTGAATGTCAAAGTGCGCCTAGGTAATCAAGAAACGCAACACTGACCGAAACTCTAAACAAGGAGAAAACACATACTGGTCTCTCTGCATTGAGATACCAAGGAGCTGAAGACATATACTGAGGAATGTGAGGATTAATTTCTTTTCCATCCTCATCCAACTCTGCTGGTGCAAGACCAGCCTTTCGCGCTTCTTCTAATTCCAACTGTTTCCTGTGGTCCTCCCTAGACTTAAACGCCACTGCATTTTTACAAAATTAGAGTTGCATCAGATAAATTAAAGATTTTATCATGGAAGCAACCACTCTCTTATGCAGAAAAGCTTTATGCAGCATGAACTTGATCCCATCAAAGCATCAAACTTTAGGCACAGTTTGTTTCTTAGAAGATTGTTTAAGCTGAGGAAAGATAATATTATTTCCAAAAAAACATGTGTTAAATTTTTTTCAGGAAGTTTCTTCGAAAAACTTTTTCAATATAGAAAGGACATGACTTATGAGGTATTTCTCATTAAAAAACACTCTTCCACTAACAAACCACCCAAAACCTTTATTTAAAAAATTCTCCAAACACATTTTTCTTCTAAACAAACTTTTCCACCAAAAAAATATCCCTTCAGATTATTTTTTTTCAGAACTTGTCCAAACAGCACCTTTACATCAACTGGTTTGCAACTGAATCCATGATAAATCTATTATTCCATCTAAATACAAATTAATCCAATGATAACAATATGCAGCTAGAGCAACAATCCCAAACATATCAATCCAGTATATATAAAAAAATCTTTTTTCCATAAATCCATTCGCTCTTTGTTGCGCCCGCTTAGTTCAATATACTCAATAATTATACTTTTAAAATGACAGATTAGCAAATTATACCAAGAAAAATTTGCATTCGAGCAAATATTAGCAAATTATATCCAAAAAAGCATGCAGTTGAGCAAATATTAGCAAATTATATCCAAAAACGTGCAGTCGAGCAAATATCAGCAAATTATATCCAAAAACTTGCAGTCGAGAAAATATTAGCAAATTATATCCAAAAAACTTGCATTCAAGCAAATATTATCCCTATTTGTAATATAAAAAATATGCGTGCCTGAAGCAGTAGCCATGATTGATTCTCCAGATACAAATACCTAAATGAATGAATCGAACACCAAACCTACAGAGATAACTCTCTGAGTGACCAACAATGTGGGTGATTCTTTGATTGATTATGGGGTTCCGGGTTTAATCCATTTTATGGGTCGGGTTTAGTTTATTTCATAAGAAGCCGGGTTATACCATGACAATTTCGTTGGGCCTCGAATACTTTGGGCTCTCAATTTCATTGAATATACTTTGCATCACATATCCAACTCAGTAGGAGGAAATTTTAGAAAATAGCGATACTTTGAGCTCTAATTATCAATTATAGTGATAGTTTTGATTAATTATCAAAAGTAGCAATAGTTCCATGTATCAATTCGCTTAGCATTTGTTCATTTTTTGAATCCAATAAGAAACAACAAATATCAACTAGAACAAATTTAATACAATTCTAAGTGAAACAAAACAAATAAAACTCAAACTCTCGCTATATATCGTAATTTTTAAACTATCACTATTTTGAGTAAATACATACATGTGTCTTCTCTATTAGGTAATATTCTCCACTTATTAAGATGATGCGAGAGAGCCCAAGACAAGATCACAAGGCTTGTATTCAAGTGCTCTTTATTTTATGTATATGTGAAATAATAAACATCAAATTAGACTTTATCTTCTTTTTCTTTGGTTGCGGGGTAAATTCGCTCCACGTAGCATAATGTGATGTTTTCAAATTTCAATCCGCTCCATATCGCATGAGCAAATTGTTAGATTTTTAAAGGTGTGAATAAAAAGTAAAGAGTTATGACTCTTCTAAAAGATTATTACTTTTGCGAAGATTGTGACTCTTACAAAAGGTTATGTCTTTTCTAAAGGGTTATTACCATTTAAAAGGTTGTGCATTTTCTAAAGAATGCGACCTTTTTGAAAGTATGTCTCTTTTTCAAAATGTTGTGACATTTTCGATAAAGAACAATTAACACATTTTTATACTATCTTTTATTGGCTATAAATAGATAGGTTTCTCTCGTTTTTTGAAATTGAATTCTTCACATTTTCTTCATACATTTCTTTCAAAAAAAAAAAGATGATTGATCGTATTTGTGTGTATGATCTAGTTGTTGTCTTTTTAGAGTTCGTTGAAATTATTGAAATTTGAGATAGCGCTACTTCTTTAATGGTTATTTCATTTTATCTTGAAAGAAATTAATCTATCAAACCTCTTGAAGAGATTAAATTTTCCGTTAATGTGTTAATTTCATTGCCCTGATTACAAATGAGGACAATCATTTAAAGAATGACAAAAGTCGATGGATTAATGAGATGGATGGACTCCTTATAAGGCTTGAACAATTCTCCTCCCTTTTGACTAACTTTTGGGGTGTGAGTTAGATCTAAGACCTAATTTCACAATATTGTAAAAAAATGCTCTATATCAAAAGAATAATTCTTCAAACTTTAAAGAAAATACTATAAAACAAGCGTTTTATTATAAATTTTCATATATTTTAGACAAATTAAACTTGAATAAGTTTCAAAATATATTTGAAAAAACATGAAGTATAGCTTATATTCTTAAAGTTAAAAAAGCTATAAATAAAAAAAGATATACCCATAAGTTTGGCATAATTTTATCATATTTATTATGAATTAGATAATAGGTAATATATTATTCTTAAATCGGAAAAAGGGTCAAAATTGTTCCTAAACTATGCGAGATAGACTATTTATACCTTCCATTGTATTTTGGGATCAAAAATATCCCCGATGTTATCATAGGAGACCACAAATACCCTCAAGAGTTAAAAACCCCAATTTTTTAGTGACGTGACATGCCACATGAGACTAATCCCTCCACCTAAGCGTTGCCAACTAAGATTACCTACAAAAGAATTTGATCTTTAGTGACAACAAAGTTGCCCCAAAATCTCAAAATATTGCCACTAAAGGTTATGAGTGACTTTTAGTGACGACTAATAGTAAAACCTATTTTTTCAACAAAAAAAATATGATAATTAATTATCGATTGCAACCTAATTTTCTAAAATAAATAACTTGCAATATTAATATTAAAAACACGCAATATTATTACGAAAAATCATGAAAATTACTTCTCGATGCACATCTCCTACTATATAATGCATCATTGTACATGTTATACATTTACATATAACATAAAAATAAAACATACAGTGTCTTCAAACTCCTACTTAATTGATATCATTTTTTTTTTTTTTTTAATAATGAAGAAAAAAACACAAAATTAGAATTTAATGTTGAAAACTTTTAGTGACCATTTTTTGGGCTTTTGTGGCGACTATTGTCGCCGCTAGAGGTCTAGCTCTTTTGTAACGAATCCTAGTTTGCAATGCTTAGGTGGAAGGATTAGTCCCACATGGCTTGCCAAGTCAATAAAAATATGGCGTGTTAACTCTTGAGGGTATATATGGTCTCTTAGGATAACAGTAGGGGCATTTTTTATCCAAAAATGTAACAAAGGGCACAAATGATTTATTTCACATAGTTCAGAGGCAATTTTGACTCTTTTTCGTTCTTAAATTATAACACGATATCTTAATAAAAAACTATCGGAACAAATAATCAAAAAGGTAGATAAAAATTAATTAAAGTTGTAAATAGATATATATTATTAATATAAAATATGAAATTATGGGGATAAATTTTAAAATTTAATAAGATATCAATTAATATTACTCCCTTCGTCCTGTTTATATGTCATCTCTTTCTATAAATAGCTGGATCACAATACTTGTCATTTTATAGAAGGAAAAGGATAAAAAATGTCCTTAAACTATGTGAAAGAAACAAAAATGTCAGTCGTTTATAGTTTGGCTCAAAATGCCCTTACCATCAATATTTTGGTTCAAAAATGTCCTTGAACTATGTGAAAGGAACAAATATGTCCCCCGTTTGTAGTTTGGTCCAAAAATATTATTATTTAATGGGTCAAAAAAGTATATTTGCCAAATAAATATATTATTATTTTCTTTTTGACACGTTTTTTCAATTAATATTTTTTAAAAAATTAGCAAATGTTTATTTTACTTTGATTCAGAAAAAATAAAAAAATAAAAAAATTATTTTACCATCCATATTTTTATCGTTATATAAATATGAATTAAATATAGATATACTATGATCTTATATATATGACATATATTATCTATCGAAAGGGGTAGATGAAATTATTCTATTTTAATTGATAAAATGAGATTAAGAAGAAAAAAAATTTTTGCTACATTTTTACGTGTTAAAGTGATTTTAAAAGAAAGAAAACAAGAATAGTGTTTCTTAATAGTAATATTTTAATTAGGAAGATGTAAAGAAAAAAATAATATATTTATTCAGTAAAAGGGTATTTTTGGTCAATTTTGTAACTATAGGGGCTTTTATGGACCAAAGTATTAACTGCAATGACATTTTGAGTCAAAGTATTGATTGTAAGAGTATTTTTGAGCCAAATTATAAACGAAAAATATTTTTGTTTCTTTTACATAGTTTAACGATATTTTTGACTCCTCTCTTTTTTATAAAATTTATGCATAATTACCATATTTTGCATTCTGCTATCTTTGATAAAGTAGTTGAATAATCTTGAAAGTGTCTTTCTTATTTGTTATAAAATTGACTTAAAAATATTAAATAAGAATAGAAGAATAAAATTTAATTATGTCTTAATATAAATACAAAATAAAAATGTAAAATGTAACCGACGGAAGAGAGTATATTTTGGCCCCCCAAAAAAAACGTTCAACAGATTATGATTTTTTTCATCAATTTTCCCAAAAGAACGCTTTCAAAATTAATGACCAAACAATTTCAAAGATATTTTTTATTTTTTTTGGGAAAATTTGTAATCAAAAGTTACATCACCACAAACACTCGTATAAATAAACGATCTTCCTCGTCCCCATATAAATCTTTAAACAAATTTACATGTGACTCTTTTAAACATGTTCCAATGTCATGGAACACGACAAACAGAAAAATATAAAACAACCACACACATAGTGTGGTCCATTGAACAATCAAATTATTTTTTCACCTCAAATTTCGTTTCCAATTAAATATATTTACATATATTTAATGTATTTGTCTTATATGTTTTATTACATATTATGTTTTTTATACTTCACTCATAAATTTAGATGTACATGTTTTACTAGAATAAAAAATCTATCTTGAAGAATTCCTTATCATATAAAATTCAATAACTATGTATATATTAATTTTTTTCGGACTTCGCTCGTGAATTTATCCATATTGTTGAAATTAAAATTAAGGGAGTACCTTTTATTTTCACTTCTTTTAGTTTAAGAAAATAAAATACTACTCCTTTCATTTCAAAATAATTGAAATTTTAGAGTGTTTCATACTCTTAAAAAAAAGAAATATTTAAAAATATATTAAATATTATTTTATACTTTTTCTCTTATTATTTATCGTCAAATTAATTTCAAAAATAATTCAAATAAAAGCTAAAAATATAAAAAAAATTATTATAAAATTAAATAACTAAATTAATTTAAAATATAAATATCATCTCAATAATTCAATTATTTTAAGTCTGGGAATGAGTTGGCCAATGGGGCCTATTTGAATTTAAGTGTACGCACGTGCTTCATGCGAGGATTTCTGCCAACAACAAAGGAGTATCCATCTTTAATTATAGATTTTCAATTTTATATTTATTTTTTTTAGAAATTATATTTTTTTTAATAAGTCATATCTAGTATAAATTCGAATCAATTCAGATAATCATATGTCACATAAAAATTATAATATATAAATGAGTAATCTAATTTAATTTTATTTTATATTTATTTGTATTTTAATTTTAAATGTATACAAATAAATACTTGAATAGAATGTCATGTAAGTTCTGAGTGACACATATTACACAAATTGACATATAAAATATCAAGTAAGATGTATCATTTTATTTTATTTATTTTTATATAAATTTTAATACGTAATATTTAATTATCCAATACTTTAAATTAAAAAACATAAATATAAATCGAAAATCAAGTTACATGTTGAATATTTATATACTATCCCAACAAAAAGAAAAAGTCAGTCCATATGTCTCCCCATTGTGTGTTTCTGTCTTTTCTTTGTGTCCAACCACATATCAAATTAGAAGATGACAAAATATCGATTATATTTTGTATCAGTAACAATAATAGCTTATTTAAACCAAAGTTGATATCATCCCTATATTATACGCAAAGCAAAATCACTATGTTTGTATTGGATTTACGTTATATTATATGCAAATCGAAATCACATATGCCGGGTATCTCTATGTATTAATAGTATTTTCTTCGATTTTATTTATATGTCATTATTTTAAATTTTATGTATATTAAGAAATTAAGTAAATTATTGTTCTATTCTTATATAATTCTTTTGAGATGAAAAATGAATTAATTCATTTTGATTACTTACATTAATGAACATAAATTATTTACTTAGTTTTTCTATGTTAATTAAATATAATTTTTTAAATTAATAACTCATAAAGGATAAAATAAATAAAATTATAATTTATATATTAATTTTATAAATAATAAATATTATTGATCAACTTTTCATAATAAAAATGACCTATAAAAATAAACAAATTAATATAATACATGCAATCAACATCTGATCACCTCAATTAGTGCTATATTTTTCTTTTTTGAAATCGAGAATGGACCACGTGAATATATCAGTAATTAATATTGGTTCATTTTCTACCGACGCCATTTATAATAGTTGGTTTTTAATATTTTTTTAAAAATTATTTATTTAATTATTATTTTTTTATATAAATCAAGAAAAAATAATATACTTATTTTTACTTATAATTTTTTAATTAATTAATTTTTAAAAAAGATAAAAAATTTAAAATCTTAAATTTTTAATTCATATCATTCATAATTAATAGAGATAAAACGGTAAAAACTTGTGTCAATTATTATTTTCTTAATAGATATACCAATTCAAAAGTGGATAAGTAATTAGAATTTCGAAAAATACTTGTCATTTCATAAGATCAATACATAAATTACAATATTTTCATATTATACTCTTCGTAGTTTACTAATCTTGAAAATAAATATTTATCCAACCTAGAAAAAACTATTAAGCAATTAATGTTCATTATAGTTATTTTATTTTAATTAATTATTTTTATCATTGCATTATTCTATAAAATCTGATTTTTAGGAGAATTCTCAAAGAAATAAATTTAAAATAATTTTATTTATCACTCATCGAAAGATTAACTTTAAAATACAACACATGAAATATTAAAACATGACATATAAAAAAAAATAGCAAAGTATTTTAATAATAAAGTAAACAAGGTTCAAAATTATTCTTTAATTATGAACATTACTTTATTTGTAAAGTTTGATTAAGTTTTAAATACAATTATGCATATACACACTTATTCAATGAATGTGGCTATACTAAAAGATGTATAGCCACCATCAAAGGAGGTACGACGGACGGAGCTGTTGTTTTCTTAATATAAATCTAAAATATGAGTTCTGAATATCAAAATATTTTTAGTAGAATTTTTTTCTCTTGATGAAATTCAATATCGATTTTTTAAAAAAAAAATAAAAATTTTATAGTCAGTTTCACCACAGCAAATTAATTGCTTAAACACATTTTTTTTCTACCTTTGTTTTGCATGTATATTTACTTTAGGCCAAACCTATCGGCGGCCGTCTAAACTTAGCACCAATTTTCACTTAGACATCTCAATTAGGCGATGTTCATTTTAGACACCTCATGTAAGATTTTTGTTATGTTATTTTGATATTTTTCTGACAATAAACAAAAAATTAAAGGAGAATGTAATACACTCGTTGATGACGTGACAAACAATTAATTAAATAATTACGTGTTATTTTCAGTTAAAATAATTATAAAATCTATTTAGTAAATAAATTTAAAATATTATTCTAAAAAAATCTCTTATTTTTTCATTACACTCAAAATCTCTTTTGTGTTTTTTCAAAAAAAAATATTCTTTTCTTTTACTATTTTTCATATTTATTCATCTTCTTTCTTTTTAGTATTGTTTTTTGGAAAGAAAAGAGGGAGAGGAAGAAAAAAGAAGAAATAAATATGAAATATGGGTGTTGACTGTTGATATTCATTTTTCCGGCAAAAAATGGAGGAAAGTGATGGTAGATTTAGATAAGTAATAAAATGAAAAAGAAGAAAGTAACTTAAAAATGAATTTAAATAAAAAATTTGATCTCCATTGAAGGAATTTAAGCTTGAAAAAAAGATTAGGGGTGGTGGCTTGAAAAATGGAGAAGAAGAAGAGAAAATAAAATTAAAAAATGGCTAAATTAAGCCTTTTCACGCGTCATTGTTTACTGTATCACACTCACTTTGATATGTCAGCAAAAAGTGTCAAAATGACAGCAGAATCTTATATGAGGTGTCTAGAATGACCACCGTCTAATTAAGTTATCTGAATAAAAATTGATATCAAGTTTAGGAGGTTACCGATGAATTTGATCTTTACTTTTATCAGCCAACTGGAAAGTTTGTTTCATGTCATAACTAAAAAGGAATTAATTTTTCTTTTAAATTTGTTATCCTCCGTCTTTAATTAATTGTTTTTTATAGTTGTTTTTTACTTGTTTAGTTAAAAAAAATTAAGAAATGATAAAAATAAATTATTATACCATTAATTAATTAATTTTTAAAAATATAGAGCGTACGAAAAGTTATAAATTTTAATTAATTCATTTTATAATTAATATGATAAAATAATAAATCTAATATGTCAATAATTATTTTCTTAGTAGGTATATCAATTTAAAAATGGACAAATAATTACGGCATGGGATATTTAGATATACACTTTTTTGGTCTATTTTTTATATATATA
>NC_028642.1:60191932-60200242 GCF_001406875.1 Solanum pennellii
GAAGGTCAAGGATGATGTGAAAAAATAAAAATTTTGAAATTGAAAATATTTTTTTAAATTGATGCTTTTCCAAAAAAAAATGTAATTTGAAATTGGAGGAGAGCTATGGGAAATGTTTTCCTCAATTTTTGAAGGGAAGTCATTTTCCTTAATTTTGAGGAAAATGAGTTGATTTGGAAAACATTTTCCAAAACTTTTGTCCCAACCAAACATGGGAAAATTGGAAAACATTTTCTGGAAAATGTTTTCCTTCGTACCAAACACACTCATAGTTAAGAATAAAATACTTAGAAATTAAGTAATAAATTATTTTTTGATTTTATAAAATCAGTAAGTTAAAATGGACACCTATTTTACTACAGTGGATAAGTAAAAAAAGGATTAAAAACATACTAATAAAGGTTGATTTTGTGAAAAAACCTTTTAAATTATTAGAATTCGGTGTTTCGTGGAGGAGAGTGTCTAAGCTAAAAACACATATATAATATGAATCCAAAAGGTATATACGTGTGTTTAATTTGTAAAATACAAAGAAATTCGTTAAATTCATTGATAACCCTTTTATTTGCTATTTAATTTCATTTAAACATTCGACACAAATAATATATTTCAGTTGAACACCTAAACATATGAATAATAAATTATTTATATTACACACTCCCAACCCCAACCTGTAGTTTGAAGAGTAAAAAACTGTGCACTTTATATATTTATAAAATCACATATATAAAATTAAATATTTACGAGTCTATTTAACTTTTTGTATTTAATTGCAATAGTACTTATATTTGAAGTCAAAGCCATCCAATTCTCGTGAGCAGATATGGTTAAAATTTCAATCACACGTTTTCCACGTCCAAAAATTTGCAAAATGGATTGATCTCTTAATTAAATGATTTCTTGTTTGTTTGTATATATTTCTCCAATAATAATGCAAATGGTACTAAGCATTAAAAGCTGAAATTTACTATTCAATTAATGTACTGTAGAGACATTTAATTTAGTTGAAATTGTTGGTTACGCATTTAAGGTGTAATGTAAAAGAATATTAAAATATTTTAAATCTAAATAGTCCATCAACATGAACTAAGTTTTGAGTTCAAGTTTGAAAAAAATTGAAAAATAATAATTATGGGAGTAGTATCTCTGAAAAAAGAAAAAAAAACTAATAATTAAATTTAGTTGAATTGTGCAATTATTGAAGAAAAGCTATAAAGAGATTGTTCAAATTTTAGAATCCTATTTTTATGATTATTATATAACCGTAAAGTTGAATCATGTGATTTCAAATAGTAATAAATTTACATAGTCATGATTCATGTGACATGTTGATTCATTAAAATATTATTACTAAAAAGGGGGAGTTTTTCTTGATAATAAGTTATGTTTGGCGTAACTTGACTTTTATTAATTATTATTAGTACTAATAAGAAGATTAAAGTATGAAACAATTAGCAAGGCAATAGAGAGAGAAAAATCTAGACATGTTTTGTGTCTCTACAAATCCCGGAAGCTTCTAAATTTATTTAATACACAACTTGTTAATTGTTTATAGGTTACATTAAAATAAAATTATTAATAAACAAAAAGATTTGTATATGTAAATTTCTACAATGATTTACTTTTTTTTTAATGTACTTCCTCTCTTATTTCCTTTTTTTTCAAATAAAATTTTATATAGTTGCTTTCATTAAAATAAAATAGTGAGCACATTAGGAATATTATAATCGACAGTATTCATATATTAAGAATGTACAATAGATTTTGTGCGTGTAATATCATCGAAATTTCATCAATCATCCAACTAATAATGATTTATTATCACTAATCTGTCGGCCATTAACATTAAAAAAAAAACAAAAAAAACCTACACAATATTAATTATTCTACGCCGAAAAAAAAAGAGAAAAAAAGAACTCTAACATTTTTTCCTTCTTTTTTTTTTTTGTTGCTCATAATTCAGGCAATTCTAACATCAACTCATTAGATCTTGTAAAAAGATCATCCCAAAACCAATTATCATCAAAGATAGAATTAATCTGGTAATTATCCTCCATTAATGACAAATCAACATAATTATCATCGACCTGTGCCCATACTACCTCGGACCAAATATCGTCATCAATTTCTAACAAATTATCGGACATTATTTGATTTCTCGACTCTGAACTCGTTGCAGTTGTATTTGAACATGAATCTTCACTTGATGATGATACTGACGATGATGAACTTGGTTGTTGATGGATTTCGATGTTTATTTTAGGATTCGATATTACGGAATTTTTATCATTAGAATTGTTGGCCTCCTCCAAATGTACGTCTACATTAGTATTTTCAGGCTCCGATTGGGTTTCTTTAAGTTGAGATTCATTCCTTTTTTTCTTTAGACGAGTATGCCAAATATTTTTTATTTCGTTATCTGTTCTTCCGGGTAATCTTGCTGCGATAGCAGACCAACTGTAACAATTTAAAAAAAAATAATCATGTCAAAATCAAATATTTTCATCGAGCCATTATATTAAAACATAACAAAATATTATATTAATTAAATGTCTCCGAATGGAACATTACGCTGCACAAATCTAAATCTAAGTTAGTCAATGAAGTAAAATATACCTGTTTCCAAGAACTTGATGCAACTTGATAATTGTATCTTCTTCTTGATGAGTAAAATTGCCTCGCTTAATATCAGGTCTCAAGTAATTAGTCCATCGAAGCCTACAACTTTTTCCGCACCTTAATAGACCTGAAAATAACATAGTGTTAGGAGAAATTCAAAATTTAAACATTATGAGTAACAAAACACCTGCATTATTGACTTTTGTCCTTATTTGGTAGACGAAAGCGAATAATGCAGACTAAAATTAGTAGTACCTGCAAGTTTGGGAAGTGCACGCCAATTAGGATGACCATTTTTTTTAATGTAATTGATGAGTAAATCATCTTCTTCTTTGCTCCATGGACCTCTTTTCAACCCCAATTTCTCACAGCAAGGAGATCTCCCCATTTTATTTTTTATTTTTTCTCTCTCTCTATACTTGTTTTGATTTTTCACTTGGAACTTGGAGCTGATACAGCATAAAGTTAGCATGCTCTATTGGGGTATTAATACTACTCAGTGGATGTTAGTAAAATTGTACCACACTATTCTTTCGTCTCAATTTATATGATACATGTCATATTTTGATATTCAAATAAGTTTATGTTTGTTCATAAGTGTTTTTTTTTTTGAATTATCAAATATTGTGATTTAGAGTTAATTTTTTTTAAGTAATTTATAAATATATAAATTACATTTGAGAAAAATTAAAAAATTTCATGTGTAAATTTCTGATCAAACTTAAATTCATTTGACTTTCAAAAAAATATATGCCACATAAATATAGACTGAGGTAATATATATTTCCTCCATTTCATATTACTTATCCACATTAAACAAAAGTTATTTGAATTATGTATCAATTTACAAAATAAAGAGAAAATTAATTATTATTTTTTCTATAGTTTAGTTCTTTTTTTCTTAAACATAACAAGTTTGAACAATATATTTTTTTTTTAAAAAAAATAGGGTATACAATTATAATTTTCATTTATTTTTTTTTTCTAAAAGAAATGTGAGTATATAATTAACTCATTTTACTTGTCACTTTTAACATATAAAAAATTTATTTTCTCACATTTTACATTTAATATTAAAACTATCTATTATCAAATTATTTTTCAAGACCTAATATTAAACATCAATTTAAAAAGATAATGTGGTTATCAAGCACTAGTTATTTGAATATTATTTTTTATTGAACGTCATTAGTTTAAATGTGAAAAGGGGAATGGAGAAAGTTGTAACATTTCCATTTTAAATGAACACATGACTTTTTCGTGCGTTTTCCGACGTGACAATTATTCATGTATCTAAAGTTGATTTGTACGGACAAATATTCGCTTTGTTCACGATTGTTTGTTATTATATTAAAAATAATTATTTAAAATTAATTATTAATTTAAATAATTAAAAAATAATCAGTTATTTTTTTTCATTTCTGTCTTTAATGTGAAAAAAATGTTTTTAAAGTTATAAAACTGTTTTAATGTGACAGTTATTTTTATGTTTTCAAAAAGTACGTATCTTTTTAATAATGATTAATATTAGGATTATATTAATTAAATTTCATATTATATTAATTTTTTAAAAAAATTGTGCATAATATTATCCTAACAAACAATAGTGAATTGAGGGAGTACAATAAACAAAATAACGGATTCAACCATCTTTTATAAATATTTTTTAATATATAATAAAATTTGACTAAATTAATATTCGTTTAATTAGTAATTTACTTAAGATAATATATTCATCGGTTCCGGCCAATAAAAAAGAATATTCATTTCTATATGTTAATATATTCTGAGAGACATATATGAGTATATGGTCTTATTAGTATTATAAATTAATAACTTTTTTAATATATCTAAGATGATTTAGTCAATTATGATTATATTGTGTTTTGTCTTTAATTAAAATTAAAATTTAGTTGAAACTCAATTTTAACTTTTTTTATTGCATTCAAAAATTCTGAGATTGTCTTTTCAAACTGCACCATAAAATTTTAAAGAGATTTAGAAACGATAAGTGTTTCCTTATGGCTTACGTGTAACTAGTTCCAAAGATATTGTATCATCTTCAAGTCTATCATCAATATTATTTTTTCCAAAGGTATCCGTCCACAATTTATCCTAAGCTCTTGATCTCCGAACATTTATTATTTCTACTGGGGTAATCCAACATGTTCGCTTACAATTTTATTCTGATAATCGAAATTATTAATTATAATCTCAAGCTCCTGAATGATGTTTTCGCTAATGAGTTAATTAAGATAAATTCTTTGATATTTGATCTACGAACGAATGTGCAGTATCAAAATACTCTTTAAATTAATAAAATAATTTATTAAAAAAATAATATATTTATAAAATAATAATAATTTAGCCAACTTATATTAATTTAGCGAGTTTTACGATATGATAATAGAATCATTACTCCATTATTTAGTATCCCTGGTCCCTGCACGACAACAAAATCTGATTGGGAGTCGCAGTTTTTTTATTTAAAAAGAAACGTAATTATACTTGAAATTAAGTATTTATGAACACTATTTATCGTTGTAGTAATTTATTGCAACTACTAGTCGAGAAATGAGTTGTTTCTCATCACTAAGAATGAATGAAATATTTCGTCTATATTATTTTGATCAATCTATGAATAAAGAACAAAATTGAAACTTAAATTATGCACTCTTAACTTTCAATGCTATTATATTTGTATAAAGATAAATATGTGAGTGTTGAATAATTCATCACACATTCATTAACATACTTTTTAGAGACTTAAATCTTAAAGAGAAATATTCAATAGTTTGTTTTGAAAATCATATGGTAATTTGAATTAGTGTAATTATTAAAGTAGTAATTATCAATTTAGTAGTTACACAACGTTAACCTGTTTATTTGTCACGTTGTAATTAGAGTATAATTACAAATGCACTGTTTGATTGCATAATTATAACTATATGATTATACTAAATTTTAAAAATAAAATTTTTTATTAAACAAATAAGGACCTTTACAAATAATACTCTAATTACCAATAATCATAGTAGCTATTATTAATCAGAAAATTGAGGACTGTGTTATTTAACTAGCGATGATGATGCTCCATCTATTTGTAATTATTTATTTACTTTTATAGTTGTTTCTAATTATTTATTCATTTTGATAAATTTAAAAAATATAAAATAATTTCTAATTATACTTTTAATTAATTATTTTAAAAGAATACAATATATTAAAAATATAAAATTTTTAATTCTTCAATTTTATAATTAATAAGAATAAAATAATAAAATTACTATATGAATTTTTCCGTACAATGATTTCTATATTTTTGGATTGTGGTCCCATATTACGAGCCCACACGATGAAATATGAACCCCACACCATAGTACTACTACTTTTGTTTTATATTTTATTAAACAAAAATAAAGGAATGGGTTACTACTTACTACTCTCAAGGGACAAAGCTGAGTCTTTTTGTTCTAAATTAAAGAATTAATAGAATTCAATCAAATTTTTATGAGTAGGATTCTAAACTACGAGGTTACGATCAATTGATCGACTCTACCAATTTACCTCTGGGCTATAGGGAACAACAAAGAGTTATTCAATCAGCACAACGAGTCTTTGCTCGGATAGATAATCTCGATTTTTGACAACTTGCTAAATTTCATCATGTAAACAGTCATTTATTTTCATACGTTATTAAGAAATTTTAAATAACTTTTTTAATTAAGTTATTTTTTAACACATTTTATATATATAAGTTTTATTTATTAACATCAAGATGAATAATGAATACTTTTTTTAACTTAAAATTCTTTATGTATACTTTTTTTAAAATAATTTAGATAATAACATGAGACGGAGAAAATATATCAAACTAGTGATGCAAATATTGTTTGGAGAAATTACAGAGTGTACACGTAGGGTAATGGAAAGCAGGACAAGTTATAATAACAAATCATGGTCATGATATAATATAAAACAAGTATATTTCACCTCAATTATTGCGTTAAATTTGTTTATATATTTATTTAATTTTATATAATACATAAATATTTGTTAGTACAATCGAGTTTCAAGAATATAAATTTTATTTTTTTCTACTCTATTCATCTCAATTTATTAATTGCATTTCTATATATTTACTATATTTGTATGTCATACTTTTATAAAATTGAGGTGTTTATAATATTAAGAATAATACTATATTACTACTAAATGAGAAAAATAATTAAATTTATTTTAAATTTCTTAATATGATGACATAATTTGAAATACTAATCAAGACAAATCATTTGAGACAGCTAGAATAGTGTACTGGTTAATTTCTACCGCACAAATGGCAACGTTTCATTGGTTTATACTACTCCGCCAATGGCTTTACTGTACTATCCTGACAAATTTTTAAAATCCAAAGTATATTCCTTTGTTATTTTTAGAATTTCAATAATCTTAAATTGTTTTTGATAAATTTTATATGGAGTAATTTTGTGAAATATTCGTGAGTATAATTTTTCTCTTTTTTGTGATTAAAGAACGGTTAATAGCATATTTTACGGAAAGAAAACAATTTGGACTCTCTGGTGATGAATTTTATCGCCATGACCATCCATCAACATTTTGTTTTAACGGTAAGATATCTTTATGAGTATCTATGATTTTATGATATATTCAAATAATTATTAAAAAAATATTTTTTTTTACAAAGATCACCTCGAATTTAGAAAATATAGTCTCCAAGAAACCTTAATAATATTAAAATTTTAATATGTTTTAAACTTGCCAGTAAATCATACATTAAAGGGCAACTTTCACATATAACAAACAAAAAATTCATATTTGTATGTTATAACAAAGTTTGCATAATTGCACTCCATAGCAAACATAGAAACTGTATAATTCGCTATACATATACAATTATATAATTGGCTGGACTAAATTGTATAATTCGTTGGTCTATTTCGCTGCAATTTATAATTCGTTATCCTATTTCACTGCAATTGAATGCACAATTGTATAATTCACTGCCTATTTCGCTGCATGTTTATATAAAATTTGCTTTGCATACAATTGAAACGAAGTAAAATGTATGTATATAGCATAATTATAAGTGTATACGAATAAGATATATGTTTCTCTCTCGCTTTATACAAAAATAGAAACACCACTTCTGTTGTATAAAACGAGAGAAAATTGTATTTCACTGCAATTGTATAATTCGCAATTGTATAATGTGTTGGCCTTTTTCTCTGTAATATTTGTATAAAATTTGTCTACAATTGAATTGAAGTAAAATGTGTGTAAATAGTTTAATTAAGTGTATAGCACGAAGATATATATTTTTGTATGTGTATATACAATTTTCTCTCACTTTATACAAAACAAAAACACAATTTATACACTTCTGTGTATAAAGCGAGAGAAGTAAGCAGAGGGAGAGTGGCGATCGAGATTTTTGGGAGAGAGGCGGCTGGCAAACTTTGGTTAACGTTTGCTATGTAGCACAATTAAATCAAACCGTAGCTATTCCATTTATTTTAGATTATTAATTTGCTATTATATACAATCATCCCTACATTAAATACATTTAATGATAAAATATTAAATCTCTAGAGCTACAAGTTTTGCTTAGATAAAAAAAAATAGTTAGAAGAATTTCTTTTTATATATATATATATATATATATATATATAT